>NC_071503.1:63897686-64200716 GCF_028408465.1 Anastrepha ludens | reverse complement strand
ACTACCATGTTTCGGGCCCCGGCGAAGTCGATCAGCCTCTGTCCGTTACCGGATGTTTCGTTGTGCAGGCTGAATTTTCCGACTGTGGGACCAAAAATTCCCTCCTTGCCCACCCTGGCGTTGAAGTCGCCAAGCACGATTTTTATGTCGTGGCGGGGGCAGCGCTCATAGGAACGTTCCAAGCGCTCATAGAAGGAATCTTTGGTCGCATCGTCCTTCTCTTCCGTCGGGGCGTGGGCGCAAATTAGCGATATGTTAAAAAAACGCGCTTTGATGCGGATTGTTGCGAGACGCTCGTCCACCGGAGTGAACGACAGTACTTGGCGACGAAGTCTCTCTCCCACAACAAATCCGACACCGAATTTGCGCTCCTTTACATGGCAGCTGTAGTAGACGTCGCAAGGTCCTATGTTTTTCTTACCTTGCCCCGTCCATCGCATCTCTTGGATGGCAGTGATGTCAGCCTTTACTCTCACGAGGACATCAACCAGCCGGGCAGAGGCACCTTCCCCATTAAGGGACCGGACATTCCAGGTGCATGCCCTCAAATCATATTCCTTATTTCGTTTGCAGGGGTCGTCATCAGTAAAGGCAGTTCTCATCCGAGGCTTTGCAGTTCTTTTCATTGGGGGGGATTTTTAAGTGGCGGGTCCCAAACCCAGCGCACAACCAGCTATCCTGGAATGTTTCGCCTTCTCACGTTAGCTCACTCCCGAACGGGTGTTCGGAAGCTACCCAGAGGATACGTGGGCTAATCCCGGCCGTTGTGAGCTGCTTGAACCATATGTAGAAGAATCGTCCTGGCCACTCCCAAGTGAATGGCGATCAGTAACTTTCCCCACTTGCGTGGACTTCTACACATGGAACCATCCTCCAAATGCATTATCTGCCTCAAATCAAGACCGAGACTCGTCGAGCACATAATGGCTGATCTGCCCAAGGAACGCAGTGGATTACTGCGGCCCGTTTTATTACAAGCCTGAAGTGCGCAACAAATCGCCACAAAAATGTTATGTTAGCGTGTTCATATGCTTCGCTACAAAGGCTGTTTGGATGGAGTTGGTAAGAGACCTTTCAACGGGTGCATTTATTGACGCATTAAAAAGATTCATAGCCACGCGTGGAATACCAAGATGTATCTGGTCTGACAATGCAACGAATTTTGTAGGCGCTAAGAACGAGCTTAAGGAACTACGAGACTTAGTTCTCAGTGAAAAACACCGCAGCAAACTTCACAACTTTTGCCTCAGTAATGGTTTCGATTGGCGCTTCATTCCCCCTCGCTCCCCGCACTTTGCCGGTTTGTGGGAAGCAGCCGTAAAAACAGCCAAGAAACATTTCTATCGTTCTGCTAGCTCATCAATTCTTGGGTTTGATGAATTGCGTACATTGGTATGTGAAATCTGTGCTGTGATTAATTCGCGTCCTCTAACCCCTCTTTCAGAAAATCCAGAGGATTTGGATGTCCTAACACCAGGGCATTTTTTGATTGGTGGTCCTATGACAGCTCTTCCCGAACCGGATCTCACGGCGCTAAATTACTCGCGACTTGATCGATGGCAACGTGTAACATATATACAACAAGTCTTTTGGAGGCGGTGGACTCAAGAGTATCTCACTCTTCTCCAGCAACGCGCAAAATGGCTTACGCCTCAAGCCAATATTCAAGTCAATGATGTCGTGTGCATAAAGGAAGAAAATTCACCGCCCTTGAAGTGGCCTTTAGCACGAGTAATTGAAGTTATCCCTGGAGCAGATGGTGTCGTACGAGTGGCACTTTTGCGAACATCTAGTGGCATAAAGCGTCGAGCCGTAAACAAACTGTGTGTTCTCCCGGTAAAGGATTCTGCTGAAAGCCGTGACCTTTCAACGGGGGGGAGGATGTTCGGAGCCGCGGATGATCTGCCCTAATGCACCTGCAAATAAACATTAGCATGTAAGTACATATGTACGTACATACAGATGTGTGCACATACATATTTTTTCTTATGTATCACTATGTTGTGCCGGTACATAGAAATTTACGTAATTATCATGTCTTTTATTTCTGTTATTCCTTGGAATCCGTTCTTCGTTGCTCTGCATAAATATGTCACACAACAAGTAAGTTAGGCAGTCTTGTACAAACATTTGAGAATAAATAGTCGAATAAAAAGGCAAAGGAATCGTTTTCTTTTAACATAACGCTACTAAAAAGGCTTAGCTAGCTCTAACAAGTAGAATGAAAACGTTCTACTTGTCCGTTTACTGTACTGGCATATGGTGGGGTTTTATACACTTGAATACCCAATTGGTCTTCAAGCATAAAATAGATTGATGCAGAATTAAGAGATTTCTCAATGTCTACTATTATGTGTTTGGGTACGCCGAAGGCGAAGATGATTTGTCTTAACGGCTCTCTGATGTCTTCTATTGCTTTGGATTGTATGATCCTCGTTTGCGCGTACAGGTTTAGTATACGTTCTACGCTCTTCTTCTGAGAACCATAGTCCGCTGGATTTCCTGTGAATTCCCGTAGACATCGTACTATGTCGGGAATTTTGTCTAATTCTCCTAAGTTATTATTTCCGCTAATGAGTTCGTCTTCTTCAAACGTATTCCGTCCGTCTATTCGTTCGCTAAACAGTCTGTCAACTAGTTGTGTCACATATTGGTCCACCTCTGGTTTGCTACTGTTGGTGGGTTGGGGACGTTTAGAACAGGGGGTCTAATTAGGTTACTTTTTCTTAAATTGTATAAAATTCCTTGCAATTGTAGAAATTTCCTTAAACTTGTCTAAAATGTTTTATTGATTTAACAGATTTAATCGCTTTATTATTTCTAATCTCTTTTTTTCAAATTTTAACTAATTTTATTTTAATCACTTGCTTAAAGTTTCAGTTTTCCTGATATATTTGTTTTCACTTTTATATGTAAATTTAGTTTTAGTTATATCGCACAAATTCTCTTTGATTTTATTTCGATCACTTCACTTCTTAGTATGTAAAATTAATTCTAATTTTAATATATTTTTTTTTTTTAATTTTAATAAAAAGTGCTTAGTGTGTCTTACGTTATTAGTAGGAATGTCATTATCCTTCCTGGAACCTCGGGCGGCTAGTGTTTGATTCCACTCCCCTTTTGCTGCTCTACTCGGGTGCCTCGTTTCCCGTGGATTTTTTTTTTTTTGTTTTTTGGTTGGACCAGTAGATGTCTTCTCCTTTTTTTCACTGCAGGCTATCCTTGTAGTTACGCGATTTGGAGGTTATGGGTCTCGCTCGGTTGTCCTGCGGTTACGGGTGATTACCTGCGGCGGGCTCCTTAAGGCCGACTTATGCGGAGCAAATATTTTTTTTTTTACCGATTGCGGCGGGCTACTTTAGGCCGACTTATGCAATTTTACTGGGACGTTTACCGACTGATCCTTTTTGATACTACTGCTCCCTGCTCGGGCGCCAGTTAATAAATTATAAATTTATTTGTGTTTTTTTAAAAAAGATCTAAGAGCTTAGCTCTTTATTTATTAAGTTATCTTTTTACACTGTGACTTAAAATTACAATGTCTCTTATAAATAAACTTATGCTGATTCTTTATTGATCAGCATTTTAATTATTTGCACATACTTTATTGATCAGCATTTTAAGTATTTGGCACAGTTCAGCAAAAGTAAACATAAATGATTTATAAGCATTTAGCTGCAATGTAAGCAGTCATGAAATCAGTACAACGAGCTTAGCTAAATATGCTGACTAAATATTGGAATATGACAACTGATATGAAATAACTAAATATTAATAATTGTAAATAAATGTTGCATTAACTTATATATATGCGCATATGTACATATTATATATAAGGGTATATTCAGAAACGCATAATAATGCGCAGTAATTGCAGTGTTGACAGCACTGCCCATGTGACAATTCGTGCAATTGATAGATTTGCTGACATTTTGCAAATAAATTTGCTGCATTTTAAACGCGCTCTGCAGTAAAATGGAATTATTACTAAGTTTAGTAGCCGACGATGCATGTGAGTCAAAAACTGATAATTTTTTATTAAATTAAAAAAAAAATATATAGTTTAACTATCGTGTTTTCAATATATTTTTTCATAAAAAGCTAAAAAAATTACTATTATACTTACTTTTCATCAGACATCGTAAAATGGCAGTCTTAAAATTTTTCCTGCAAATATTGCGCGACTTCTTATGCAAAAATGATATTTAAGAACGCCTTGCATTTGCAGTGCTGTCATATTTGCGTTTTTGAACGCTATGCTCATACTGCAAACGTGTGTTGCGCATTGTAATGCGTTTCTGAATATACCCCAAATTGACATTTTTAAACTTGCATATGCCATCTTTCTGCGTGTTTGGTAATGAATAAATTCTCTATGAAGGATTGGATTTGGATGAAGGGAATTCAACAAAGTTTTACAGAAGATGCCTTAAACAGACATAATAATAATAATATGTATATATTTTTGGATAATTTGCTCTTTCTAAGTCACTATTGAACTTAGCATATTTGTTTTCTGTGATAAAGTGCCTGTAGCTAGCCTACAGTGCTAACATTCTTTCTTCTTTCATACAAACGAGTTTTACTCTACTGCTGTTTAATTTGACCAGTTGAGTATATTTCTGTTAGCTTCTGGTGGAAAACATGACTGTGGTGAACTCCGCGCCGAAAAGGAGTACCCCTCAAAATTCCATGCGTTCCTGTCATTGAGACTTCTCTATACATTAACGTACGCTGTGCTGCCGAAGAGCAAATTAGATGTGACAGGGAACATACTGATGTTGTAGCTGCTGTGCTTGCTGTTGTTGTTGTGTTGGTTGTTGATGTCATTGTGAGCGGAGTGGAGAGACTGACCTGATGGCTTGGTATTAACAAAGTCGAGGAGGATGTACCGGTTGATGTTTTGATATGTGTGGGAGAAGTGGAGTTGATGGTGACGCGCACTGGGCACTCCATTGAAGGGAGAGAGCATTGATATTGATATCAGGCGCGTTAAGGCATCTGTTATATTTGGTGTGGTTTGGTGTGTGTGAATATTAGATATATAACTGCTATAAAGATCCAGGGTGTGATTTTATTTCAGTTTTTATAGAATTAATTTGGTTCACATTTGAAATTTTTAATTAAAATCTTCTGATCCAGTATATTTAATAATTTAATATTATTCCAGCTAATTCTTTTTTTTCTAATCTTTTGACATTAAGCTCTTCTTTCCGGGCAAGATATCTTAAAAGCAAGTATTTTTAATATTAATTTTACATTAGGCATTTATCAATTCTTTTTTACATTTTTCGGTATTTACATATTCTTTTCTATATTTTGCAATTTGATTTTCCACTAACAATTTACCATCTATTTGTGCAATTGCTTTTACCTCTTAACATAATAAATATTTATAATCGAAAACAATTTTTGGATATTTTATTTATATAACATCTATATTTTAAATGAGAAATGCCCATTAAATCAGTTACGGTCAATCGTCCAATGTTCACTTTCAGTTACGTTTTCATTCTCACCTAAATTTAAAATTCACATTTTTGCATAGCTATAGTATGAACCATATTTTGTAATTCTTCTTCTTCTTAATTGGCGCTACGCGGTTTTGGCCGAGTTTAATAAAGCGCGGCAGTCGTTTCTTTCTCGTGCTAACCGGCGATAGTTGGACACACCAAGTGGAGCCAAGTCCTTCTCCCCCTGATCTTTCCAACGCAGAGGCTGCCTTCCTCTTCCTCTGCTACCACCAGCTGGTACCGCATCGAATACTTTCAAAGCCGGAGCGTTTGTATCCATTCGGACGACATGACCCAGCCAACGTAGCCGCTGGATCTTTATTCGCCGCGCTATGTCTATGTCGTCGTAAAGCTCATACAGTTCATCGTTCCATCGTCTGCGATATTCGCCGTTACCAACGTTCAAAGGTCCAAAAATCTTACGCAGAATCTTTCTCTCGAACACTCCAAGCGTCGCTTCATCGGATGTTGTCATCGTCCAAGCTTCTGCGCCATACGTTAGGACGGGCATGATGAGAGTCTTGTAGAGTTTAAGTTTTGTTCGTCGAGAGAGGACTTTACTGCTCAGTTGCCTACTTAGTCCAAAGTAGCACTTGTTGGCAAGAGAGATTCTACGTTGGATTTCAAGGCTGACATTGTTATCGGTGTTAATGCTGGTTCCTAAATAAACGAAGTCTTTTACAACCTCGAAATTATAACTGTCCACAGTGACGTGGGTGCCGATACGCGAGTGCGCCGACTGTTTATTCGAAGACAGGAGATACTTCGTTTTGTCCTCGTTCACCACCAAACCCATTCGGTTTGACTCTTTATCCAGTTTGGAGAAGGCAAAACTAACAGCGCGGTTGTTAAGGCCGATAATATCGATATCATCGGCATACGCCAACAATTGTACGGGATTCTTCTTCTTAATTGGCGCTATAACCGCTTACGCGATTTTGGCCGAGTTTAACAAAGCGCGCCAGTCGTTTCTTTCTCGTGCTAACCGGTGCCAGTTGGACACACCAAGTGAAGCCAAGTCCTTCTCCACCTGATCTTTCCAACGCAGAGGAGGCCGACCTCTTCCTCTGCTACCACCAGCTGGTACCGCATCGAATACTTTCAAAGCCGGAGCGTTTGTATCCATTCGGACGACCTGACCCAGCCCACGTAGCCGCCGGATCTTTATTCGCTGCGGTATGTCTATGTCGTCGTAAAGCTCATACAGCTCATCGTTCCATCGTCTGCGATATTCGCCGTTGCCAACGTGCAAAGGTCCAAAAATCTTACGTAGAATCTTTCTCTCGAACACTCCAAGCGTCGCTTCATCGGATGTTGGCATCGTCCAAGCTTCTGCGCCATACGTTAGGACGGGCATGATGAGAGTCTAGTAGAGTGTTAGTTTTGTTCGTCGAGAGAGGACTTTACTGCTCAGTTGCCTACTTAGTCCAAAGTAGCACTTGTTGGCAAGAGAGATTCTACGTTGGATTTCAAGGCTGACATTGTTATCGGTGTTAATGCTGGTTCCTAAATAGACGAAGTCTTTTACAGCCTCGAAATTATAACTGTCTACAGTGACGTGGGTGCCGATACGTGAGTGCGCCGACTGTTTGTTTGAAGACAGGAGGTACTTCGTTTTGTCCTCGTTCACCACCAGGCCCATTCGCTTTGCCTCTTTATCCAGTTTGGAGAAGGCAGAACTAACAGCGCGGTTGTTAAGGCCGATGATATCGATATCATCGGCATACGCCAACAATTGTACGCTCTTATAAAATATTGTGCCTAAGCGATTAAGTTCTCCGGCTCGTACGATGCTCTCCAACATCAGGTTAAAGAAGTCACACGACAGCGAGTCACCCTGTCTGAAACCATATTTTGCATAGGAGCTGATGCATGCACCTTACCAGCTCCTCGCCGCCATGTTTGAATAGCTCAGCAGGCAGTCCGTCGGCGCCCGCGGCTTTGTTGTTCTTTAGCCGCCTTATCGCTAGTCTCACCTCGTCATGATCGGGTAGCGGAACGACAATTCCGTCGTCAACGATTGGGGTATCGGGATCTTCACTTTCTCGGTGACATGCGCAGCTGTCACTGTTTAATAGGTTCGAGAAGTGTTCCCTCCATAATTTAAGATTGCTCTGTACGTCAGTCACCAGTTCGCCGTCTTTGTTCTTACAGGAAAACGCCCCGGTCTTGAAACCTTCTGTAAGCCGCCGAACTTTCTGGTAGAATTTTCGGGCGTTGTTCCTGTCGGCCAGCATCTCAAGCTCTTCGCACTCACGTATTTCGGCCTCTCGTTTCTTATTTCGGATAATACGTCTCTCTTCCTTTTTCAGCTCTCTGTAGCGCTCCCACATGGCTCGCGTTGCGCCCGATCGCAGCGTGGCTCTATAGGCAGCATCCTTTCTTTCTGTGGCAACATGACATTCCTCGTCGTACCAATTGTTTTTTCGGGCTCGCCGGAATCCGATTTCTTCTTCGGCGGCGGTACGTAGGGAACGAGAAATGTTGCTCCATTGCTCATGCATGCCGGTTTGTTGGGCAGTACTCTCTGAGAGCAGGAGTGAGAGTCGAGTGGCGAATCTTCTGGCTGTCTGTTGTGATTGCAGCTTTTCGATGTCGAACATTCTTTGCGTAGGTAGATGCACGTTTTTTGCTGCACAGAGGCGTGTGCGCAGTTTGGCTGCAACAAGTTAGTGATCCGAGTCGATGTTGGGTCCTCGGATCGTACGTACATCTAATACACTAGAAGCGTGTCTTCCATCTATCACAACATGATCGATCTGGTTTCGTGTTTTTCGATCAGGAGACAGCCAGGTGGCTTGGTGAATCTTCTTATGCTGGAATCTGGTGCTGCAGACTACCATGTTTCGGGCCCCGGCGAAGTCGATCAGCCTCTGTCCGTTACCGGATGTTTCGTTGTGCAGGCTGAATTTTCCGACTGTGGGACCAAAAATTCCCTCCTTGCCCACCCTGGCGTTGAAGTCGCCAAGCACGATTTTTATGTCGTGGCGGGGGCAGCGCAGCGGGATTAGTCTTCTAAATATCGCCTATAAGGTTCTAGCGAGCGTATTGTGTGAAAGGCTGAAGGCCACCGTCAACCAACTGATTGGACCTTATCAGTGTGGCTTCAGACCTGGAAAGTCTACCATAGACCACATATTCACAATACGCCAAATCTTGGAAAATACCCATGAAAGGAGAATCGACACACACTGTCTTTTCGTCGACTTCAAAGCTGCATTCGACAGTACGGAAAGGAGTTACCTGTGTGCCGCGATGTCTGAATTTGGTATCCCCGCAAAACTAATACGGCTATGTAAGATGACGTTGCTCAACACCAGCAGCGCCGTCAGAATTGGGAAGGACCTCTCCGAGCCGTTTGATACCAAACGAGGTTTCAGACAGGGTGACTCACTGTCGTGTGACTTCTTTAACCTGATGTTGGAGAGCATCGTACGAGCCGCAGAACTTAATCGCTCAGGCACAATTTTTTATAAGAGCGTACAATTGCTGGCGTATGCCGATGATATTGAGATCATCGGCCTTAACAACCGCGCTGTTAGTTCTGCCTTCTCCAAACTGGACAAAGAGGCAAAGCGAATGGGTCTGGTGGTGAACGAGGACAAAGCGAAGTACCTCCTGTCTTCAAACAAACAGTCGGCGCACTCGCGTATCGGCACTCACGTCACTGTAGACAGTTATAATTTCGAGGTTGTAAAAGACTTCGTTTATTTTGGAACCAGCATTAACACCGATAACAATGTCAGCCTTGAAATCCAACGCAGAATCTCTCTTGCCAACAAGTGCTACTTTGGACTAAGTAGGCCACTGAGCAGTAAAGTCCTCTCTCGACGAACAAAACTAACACTCTACAAGACTCTCACCATGCCCGTCCTAACGTATGGCGCAGAAGCTTGGACGATGATCGGTAGCTCCACATGGTCATGTGCGAGTTAACAGGAAGATAGCCACATCCGTGCATTTCCCGACTCCAGGCTAATGGTCAGTTGATCAGTGTCGCTGTAATTAGAGAGCATGAAAGCATTTATCCGCTCTAGGGTTACCTTTGTTGCGAGCATACATCAGTTTATATTGTTGAGTCCTAAGTCCGCACACAAGTCCATGTGGTACCCATGGTTCTTGAATCAGGTGGCCAGGTGGATTTTGAGGTTGGCGGACGCAACCTTTGAGTGGTGAAGGTTAATTTGAAGAACCCGTAACATCATGGTTACTGGGCTTCCTCTCCACCACCGTTTTGTTGGGATCATCTGAGTCTGACGCCAGTAACTCCTCCTCATCAGTGAGAGTAGTATCAAGTACTCTATCTAACAAGGAAGAGATACTGCCGTCAGCAGATGCCTTTCGTAGCGCGGTAGCAGTATTAGGACCGGAGCCAGATTCCGTCGTGGGGGCTATCTCAGCTCCAACCGGGTCCTTTAAATTAGACGTCTTGTCCTTGTTATAGACCCTCAGTTTTATGGACGAAAACCCATAGCTTACTACACCGTCAGATCGCGCCAGTGCGTCCACCGAGTCCTTGCAGACTACGAAAGTAGCGCTTCGGTACTCACCTTTGGGATCGTCCAGCTTTGTGACCATCCACGACGATGTAGGAAGCTCCGGATTACATGCCCGAAGCATTTCAAGGATCCTCTGAGGGTCTGATGGCTCCGCTGGTAACCAGGCCCTAGCTCTTGGTAAACTGGGGATGTCATCCCTTGAAATTCCCTCGAGTTTAAACCCAGGCAATACTTCGCCGATCCTTGAAATGGCTATTTTATATAGATCAGTTGATCTCTGATCGGCACATGCGATAAGCTTCACGTGGCTCTGATGTCATCCACTATCGCGACAGAAAGGAGCTGGACCAGGATTCTCCTTCAGACTTTGGAAGAAAACGCTTGAGAGCCTGGCTTCCACTTTCTTCCAGATGTCAGGCGAAATAGTGCCGTCAGGGTTGCTTTTGTCAACCACCGCCCATAGTTGTTGGCCTCTGACAGCTTCGCTGTATGTAGCTGGAGAAATCTTGGTGTTTCGGGGATTCTTCAACGTGCTGGGGTTGCTGGGTGGGTCGTCCGACGACTGACGTTTTGGGTTCGGTTCAGAACCCCGAGGGGACTCCTCCGTTACCCTTGTCGCCCAGCTAAAAGAGTGCTTCTGCTTGTCAGACAATTCCCCCTCTGGAATCGTTTTAAGGCGCTCCAGTAGCCTGAAGGCAGCACGTCTCTCCTTGTAGCCATGCCGTGCAGGCTCTGCTACTGCGGAGGTATCAGTCGTTTCAGACTCAGTTTTACCACCTTTACCAGGGCTAGTCACGGTATTGGTGGTACAGGAAGTTGACTTCTGACCAGAGGTTTGTTGTAAGTATCGCCAATTCTGCTGTTGCCATTTTTGTCCTCAGCGCCAGCTTCCGCTGTGCGAAATGGGCTAGCCGTGAAGGGCTTGGATGTACTGACACTTCCACTAGGCTTGAGTATCCCAGCTTCCGCCGTACTAGAAAACATCTGGTCTGATCCAGATTTGGGGGTGGAAGCTATAGCTTCCTTTGCATTTAAGGACTGCTTGTCCATAGAGATTTTTGGTTTGAAGGACTCCATCTGTTTCGTACGATCACCGTCCACCGTGGCAGATATGGTGATCTTATTAAAAGGAATGGGAAACATAATGGTCGGCCGTGGCAGCGCCCCATACCACGGCAAGGTCATGGTTATACCCCGAGGTGACCCGGTATCGAGGTAGCTCCGTAGAAATACAGTCGGACAGAAAACCCCCTGACTGCAAACCACCCAATAGGCACGGGTCGCATGACACCAAGCGCTCATAGAAGGAATCTTTGATCGCATCGTCCTTCTCTTCCGTCGGAGCGTGGGCGCAAATTAGCGAGATGTTAAAAAACGGGCTTTGATGCGGAGTATTGCGAGACGCTCGTCCACCGGAATGAACGACAGTACTTGGCGACGAAGTCTCTCTCCCACAACAAATCTGACACCGAATTTGCGCTCCTTTACATGGCAGCTGTACTAGACGTCGCAAGGTCCTATGGTTTTCTTACCTTGCCCCGTCCATCGCATCTCTTAAATGGCAGTAATGTCAGCCTTTACTCTCACGAGGACATCAACCAGCCGGGCAGTGGCACCTTCCCCATTAAGGGATCGGACATTCCAGGTGCATGCCCTCAAATCATATTCCTTATTTCGTTTGCAGGGTTCTTTTCATTGGAGGGGGATTTTTAAGTGGCGGGTCCTAAACCCAGCGCACAACCAGCTATCCTGGAATGATTCGCCTTCTCACGTTAGCTCACTCCCGAACGGGTGTTGGGAAGCTACCCAGAGGATACGTGGGTTAATCCCGGACGTTGTGAGCTGCTTGAACAATATGCAGAAGAATCGTCCTGGCCACTCCCAAGTGAATGGCGATCAATAACTTTCCCCACTTGCATGGACTTCTACACATGGAACCATCCTCCATATTTTGTAATTCAGTATTTAAAAATTTTACATTTCTGTTTCATTAATAATTTAAAATGTGAATTCTTATTTATATTTTTAATTGTCTCTCTTAATCGAGTAATAGTTTGAAAAATTTCAGGGTTTGTTGTGAATTCCTCAATGTTATTTTCAATTAATTAATTTAGCTTATTGTTTATGAACACTATGCAGTCGTGATCTGGCCATTTTCGCTATTTCCACATTGTTCCTAATTCATATATAATATATGCTCCTCTTTTATACCTTGTATCTTTTCTTATTTTTTTTTTTTTTTTTTTTTTTATTATTTCCCTTTTTAAATTACAATCTGTTAAATTTTAACAATAAGTAATTATTTTTAAAGTAGTGTTGGAATTCTTTGTTCTCTAACCAATGCTAGATAAACATTCAATTTTGCTTCAGATTATGCTACATTATATTATTTTCTGTGTTATAATTATTATTATTATTAATTATTATTATTATTATTTTTGTTTTTCTTTATTGTTTTGTTAAATTGTGAGTTCTGTTGGAGTTAATCGTTTTAATCTTCGTTTTTCCGCTTTCTCCGATTGTAGTAGTTTGCGCATTTGTTCATTTTGATGATTTGTTAGTCGTTGTATATGCTTGATGCTGTATTTTCTAATTGTGTCATCTATTGTGTCGATATTGAGGTCGCTGTGGATCACGTCGTTTGGTATATACCAGCCTGCTTTTGTTATTGTTCGAAGTATTTTAGATTGCGTCCTTTGAATTATTTTGATATTGGTTTTTTTTGCTGTGCCCCAGATTTCAATGCCATATTTCCAAATGGGTGAGATTATAGATTTATATATCACTACTTTGTTGTTAAGGCTTAGTTTTGAATTTTTAGCCAACAGCCAGTATAGTTGTCTGAACTTGTTTTTGATTTCATTTCGTTTGTTTTGTATATGTCGTTTCCAATTTAGTTTTTCATCTACAGTTATGCCAAGGTACTTTGCACTAGGAAGGATTTTTATTTCATTGTTTTTTATTGTTAATTTATGTTTCTTAGGCTTTCTGTTTGTATATATTACTTGTACCGTTTTATCTTTGTTGACTTCTATTCCCCAATTATCGAACCATGATACGGTGTTATTTATTGTTTGTTGAAGAATGTCAGTCGCGTTTTTTCTATTTTATCCGATGCCATTAAAACCGTGTCATCCGCGAATGTGGCTATCATGCAATTTTTTGTTGTTGGGATCGGTATATCTGCTGTAAATATCAGGTACAATAGAGGCCCTAGGACACTACCTTGGGGTACACCTGCTGTCATTTGCATCATGCTTGAGCATTCGTCTTCGAACTTTATAAAAAAATGTCGGTTTTCCAGATAACTTTTGAGAATGGTGAAGTGATTCTGTGGTAATATTTGGCTGAGCTTATGCAGTAGTCCTTTATGCCACACCCTGTCAAAAGCTTTTGCAATATCCAGGTAGACAGCTATGCAGAACCTTTTATTTTCCATATCATTTAATATTTTGTTTATAACTCTGTGGACTTGTTGCACAGTTGAATGCTGTCGTCTAAATCCAAATTGATGGCTTGGTATTATATTTTTTTCTATCAGAATTTTGTCTAATCTGGCAAAGAGTATTTTTTCAAACACTTTTGAAAGAATGGGCAAGAGACTGATAGGGCGATATGACGTCGTTTCTGATGCACTTTTACCTGGTTTGGGGATTGCCGTTATTTGTGCAACTTTCCAGAGGCGTGGGAAGCATTGTGTCCTTGATATGCTGTTGAATATTTGTCGTATATATGTAATTGCTACATCAGGTAGTTCTTTTAGTATTTTACCATTTATTAGATCGAAGCCCGGTGCTTTTTACTGTTCAGATTTTTTCAATGATATCTGATTTCTGCTGAGGTTGTCATTTTCATTCTCTTTTCTGGGTTACTCGTATTTACATTTTGTTCAATGTGTCTTTTTCGTTTGAGAATATTGTTTTAAAGTGTTCAACTAGTGCGTTGCCTTCTCTTTATTGGTCTTTGCCCAAGTTCCGTGATGTGTTTTGATGGGAGGTTTATGTTGAACTGCTTTGACTAAGTTTTTAGTTGCTTTCCATAGAGAATAATTGTTAACTGCCATGGCCCCCAAGTTATGTATGTAATTCTCAAGCTTTTTATCTTGGTGTTGTTTTAATATTGTTTTTAATTCAGTTGTTGATTTGTTAAGTTTTGCCTTATCTTCGGGATGTTTAGTAGTTTGCCACTTTTTACGGAGTTTCCTTTTTTGTTGAATTTTTTGTTTGATATGTATTGGAATAGACTCTTTTTGTTGAATTTTCATATTTGGTGTCGAAAGGGTGAGGGCTTTGATGATGGAATCGTTGAAAAAAGCTATTGCTGAGTCAATCTCGTTTTCCGTTTTTAATGAAATATTTACAGTCAATTGTGCTTCCACACTTTGTCGGAAATAATTCCAGTCTGTTTTATTATTATATAGTCCTCTAAAAGTTTGTTGGTGCAGAGATCCAAGAATTGTCATTAGATGTGGGGAATGATCCGATGATAGCTCCAAACATGACTTAATGGTGATATGGGATTGTGGAATATTTTTAACAATACATAAATCAATTAAATCTGGTTGTTTTCTGATATCTGTAGGCCAGTATGTCGGCTCTCCGGTGCTTATGAAGAGTCCATTATTTTCTCTTATAGCGTCTAGTAATTTTCGGCCTTTCTAAGTTGTTAACCTTGTTCCCCAAATAGAATTTTTTGCATTGTAGTCACCTCCAGCGATATATCGACTTCCTAGTCCGTTTAAATATTCCAGGTATTGATCTTTTGTGTTATTGAATTTTGGCGGACAGTATACTGCTGATATTGTTATTGGTCCATTTGAGCTATTAACTGAAACTGTCGTTGCTTGTATGTTATTTTTTCTACAACCATCAAGTTCGTGGTATTTAAATGTTTTTTTGATGATTATTGCAGTTCCTCCGTGAGCCTTGTTATCTGGGTGATTTGCGTAGTGTATGTTGTAATTGGGTATATTTACAAAAGTTTTATGAGTTGCATGAGTTTCGGATATTAGCATAATATCAATTGCTTTGTCTAGAATAAAAGTCTTGAGTTCTAGTTCAGGGCGCGTAAGTCCGTTTGCGTTCCAAATTGCTATTTTTATTTTACTTAGTGCGACCATCTAGCTTCGATACCAGTATGGTTACAATGTTCATCATGGTGGCCATTTGTTTTATCAATTGTTTCATCATAGTTTTAAGTTCAGTTAAATCATCTATACTTGATGTGGTACTATTAGGGTTGTTAAATTCTTTTGTTAATGTTTTCGTTGATGCTGCTTGTGCATAAGAAACGCCTGGTATAAGGGTTTGATTTGTATTAGTGCCGAGATTTTCCTGGTGATGTTCATTATTGCCTTGTTCTTGTGCGGCGTGAATTTCTTTTTTGTGTAGTGTCGGATATCTTTGTATTTGGAGTTTTTTGTAGATTTCGCAGCCTCTATAATTAGCTGTATGGTTTTCGCCACAATGAGCACATTTAATTTGGTCTGTTTCCGCTTTGTTCTTAATTTTACACATATTTGTCTTGTGTTTACCAGCACATTTAACGCAGGCTGGATCTACCATACAGTAGTTTTTTGTATGTCCGTATCTGACAGTTTGTACATTGAGGAATTGTTCTTTTTTGACGCGGGGGCTCAAAACTAATTTTACAGTGGAGTAGATGAGTTATACTGTATATGTATTTATTGTTTTCGTTTAATTTTAGTTCAATTGAAAATAGTGACAGAGGTTGTTTTATTCCCGAAGCGTTTTTAATTTGTACGTTGTGAATATTTGTTGTTTCATGACCTAGTTCAAAAAGTTCATTTTTTATGTCTTCGATAGCAGTCGAGTGATGCATCTGTCGTAAATGTCTAAATGTATAAAATTTTGTTTTTTTTGTTTTAGTAAGTCTATTATTTTTGTGTAATGTGTTGTTTCTTTCGGTTGGATTTTAATTTCGTTTCGGCTAAGAACTTTTATTTCAAATTTATTATTTGGCAGGGAATTCAATGCATTTGTTAGGGTACACACATTTTTTACATTTTGTACATATATTGGTGGCGGTTTTTGTGCACGCTGCGTACCTGGGTCTTTTTCTACTGGGTTGCTTTCTGGCTCATTGATATTTGGTTCGTTATCTACATCCAAGAGATTGAACCTATTTGATGAACCTGGGTTGCCTAACCAATACTCTTGTAGAGTTGTTTGTGTAGAGGTTTGCATTTTGTTCTTTTGTTTTTTGTTATTACTTGAGTTTTCTCTCTTAACTGTGATTGCACAAATTCTTTTTTTTTCATTTTGCATTTGCATTCTTGTATTGTGCGTTGCTGTTGATGATGATGCGATCAGTGCAGTTGGTGCGCTACATTCAGCACTGCGTGTTGCGGTTTGAAAGAGAGTTGAAGGTGCGTGGGTTGGTTTAGCAGAAGTGGATGAAGTTGTTGTTGTTGTTGAGCTTAGAGCTGTTGCTGATGTAGTGATAATGGAGTAGTAAGTACCTGTTGCTGTCGAGCATGATGTTGCTGCTGTCTCTTGCGGATAGTTGTAGGGCGCCAAAGTAGTCTTTATTACCGGATTCTCCACGTGATGGTGATTAGCCGGTAACGCTATTGGTGTTTTACATTGATCACTCCACGATAGCGGAATTGTTGATTCTCTTATTTTAGCCATAGTTTCTCTTGTTTCTATTTCTGTTTTATCAGAGTAAGTTGAGCACTGATTTGAATTTGTTGTTTGCGCGGTAGATAGCGGTATACTCCGTTCACGGGGTGGAGTGCGCTCTACTGGCATTCTAATTTTGTTTATATCGTTGTTTTTATATTTTTTTATATTGTTTATTTCACTTATGTTGTTGTGTTTTTGTTTTTAATAACAATACTAAGTTGTGTTTAGCACGTTAAAGCGTCTATTTCGCGAACTAAAGATTTTCTAAATTAAAGATTTACCACTTTAAGGATGTTGCACTCGAGAGCGAGGTGTTAACACGTCCGAACATGATAAACATTTTTTAATTTTTTTTTCTTATTGCTCTAACAAAGTTTCTATAGGTTCAATCTCCGGTTCCGTATTTGAATTATTAATAACTATTACATTATGTTCGTCTTTACCTTGTAAATTGCTGCATCTGAATTTTTTATTATAATAATTTTTGTCAGCAGTTATCAATTCTTCAAAATATGTCAAATTAGTGATGTGAAAAAGGCTCATAATCATTACACAAAGCTACATCTCCGAGCTCTATTAAGGCTTACTCCTCTATTTATGTATTAATCTACAATTGCTGTCATTGCTTTGGTATTTAATGCCAAAATTATTACAGTATGATTTTCTAAAATTCTAAAATCAAGATTTAATGTTATCTTTATGCACTATTCTGATTCTATATTAAATTCTTACCTTATTTCCAATATTGTTGAGTCCAATTAAGTATTCGATTAAAATAAGTCCTTTATTCTTACATGCATAGAACTAACCGCTTTTGTAAAATATATGTTTTTATTTAAACACTAGTTCTTTTCAACTCTTGTTATTTGCGATAATTTTCTGTGAAAATAGGTAGGCTTTGATTGCATTGCATAAATATGTATAGAAGAGGAAAATTTTGGAAAATAAAGGTTCGTAGAAAAATTGTAATTTGAAACATTTGCAAAGATATTTTTTGAAAACTCATTTGGATTCCCGCGTCATTATTATTGATTTCTGAGTTCATTATTGGTCCTTCGAGCCGGATAACTTCTTGATCCTTTGAGTTGGATACTCTCCGAAACATATACAAAACCTTTAAGAGGTTAAGTATTTGGATTCTCCGCGCATCGTTTTATTGCCGCATCATTATTCAAATAAGGATACAGAATTCTACCAGGAATCTTTTACTACTAGTTTCTTGTATCTAGGCTTTAGATTCTTCCTTTTAAATAAAAAAATAAATAATTGGCGCGTACACTTCTGTTAGGTATTTGGCCGAGCTCCTCCTCCTATTTGTGGTGTGCGTCTTGATATTGTTCCACAAATGGAGGGACCTACAGTGTCAAGCAGACTCCGAAAGGCAGATATTTTTATGAGGAGGTTTTTCATGGCAGAAATACACTCGGTTTGCCATTGCCTGCCGAGGGGCGACCGCTATTAGAAAAATGTTTTTATTAATTTTGCTTTCACCGAGATTCGAACCAACGACCTCTCTGCGAATTCCGAATGGTAATCACGCACCAACCCATTCGGCTACGGCGGCCGTAGGTCTTCCTTTTACCTACAATTTTTTCATATATATAAGTACATAATATCAGCACGTAAATATGTTTTATTAATTCTATTTTTATTCTGTCTATCTAGCGCCCTTTTTTTGAACTTAAAATAGTTTTGATGGTAAAATATCATGAGAAACTTTGTTACAAAGGACTTCAAAAACTTTTTTCCAATTACTTGGTGTATTGTATTATTTTAGTGATAAACAGTTTTCTATTCTAGTTTCATTTAAGGAAAATTTTTATTATTGAATCTACTCATTACATTAAAATTTTAAATTCGTTTTGCGTTAGGAAACTTGGAAAATGCGTCAATTCACGTGACAAGCTTTACATTATGTGCGAAACCAATATCTATATATTGTAACTGATAACGCGGATGTGTGAAAAAGTGTGTAAGCAAAAATATCCCCTACAAGACAGTGCTGAGCACTTTTGACAAAAATTCCAACTAATTTACAAGTATTTTATTAGTCTCTAATACATGCTCATTATCAGAATACCTAGCAAAACCTGCGTGACCGAAACTCTAACACAATTACACTTTTTTGTATCCCAGCAAGAAGAGTCCCGGTCACGTGACCGGCACGCGTGACCGTTAAACGGTCACTAACCACACCTCTTTACAATCACGTTGTTAAGAGCGTTGGGAAAATCGTGCCAAAAACTTTGTGTACGTGTGATTTTCTATCCCTTTCATACATATGGATTCGTTTCAGTGCCAGTTTCATATAAACGTAGCGACGAACAAAATAACTTTTAGTCCGGCGCCGACAGCACAGCGCGATAGCCCAGCGGCTAGCAATGTGGGCTTCCGATCCAAAATCCTTGGTTCGAATCACAAAAAAAAATTTTTTTTTATACATTTTTTTTATTTTGTTTTATGATATGTTTATGAGGAGATTTTTTTCATGGCAGAAATACACTCGGTGTTTTGCCATTGCCTGCCGAGGGGCGACCGCTATTAGAAAAATGTTTTTATTAATTTTGGTTTCACCGAGATTCGAACTGACGTTCTCTCTGTGAATTCTGAATAGTAGTCACGCACCAACCCATTCGGCTACGGCGTTTGTTTACTTTAACTGATGCAAAAATGAGGAAAAATATATGAATAAAGTTTGCTTACTGCTTACACATTTGCCAAAGCTTGACAATTTGATTCTCGGCCTACTTTGATCTTTTTGACTTATGCTTTGACAGCCACTTGCCGTTTTTTTTTTGTTTTTTTTTCTATTGATGCAAAAATGAGAAAAAATATATGAATAAAGTTTGCTTACTGCTTACACATTTTCCAAAGGTGACGGAGAATCAAAAAAAAGTCGATTGTGTTAGAGTTTCGGTCACACAGGTTTTGCTGGGATGTTACAAACACATATGCAGGCACGTTTTGCTCGGGCGTGACCGAAACTCTAACACAATTACACATATGCACTCGTATTTGTTTGAAAATCGACTTTTTTTTATTCTCCGTCACCTTTGGCAAATGTGTAAGCAGTAAGCAAACTTTATTCATATATTTTTTCTCATTTTTGCATCAATAGAAAAAGAACAAAAAAAAAAACGGCAAGTGGCTGTCAAAGCATAAGTCAAAAAGATCAAAGTAGGCCGAGAATCAAATTGTCAAGCTTTGGCAAATGTGTAAGCAGTAAGCAAACTTTATTCATATATTTTTCCTCATTTTTGCATCAGTTAAAGTAAACAAACGCCGTAGCCGATTGGGTTGGTGCGTGACTACTATTCAGAATTCACAGAGAGAACGTCAGTTCGAATCTCGGTGAAACTGTAGTATGATTATAAGTCGGATATGCCTTAACATTAATATTCATAAACATTTTGTTTTGGTTTTTAATTTATTGTCCACTTATGCATTCACTTTGCTGTGCCGTTTAAATAGTATCATATTTTTTAAAAGGTTCATTACACTTGAAACTAAATGCAAACATAGCTAACGTAATTCTCTTATGTGCGGCGCGTGAATGCTAGAATCATATTACATAAGTAAACACCGAAAATTTGTTATTGGCTTGCATTGACAAAAATTCCTATAAAAACGCTTGTACGTAGTATGTAAGACACAAGAAAGAAAACAATCGTTTTACAAGCTGGATGCCCGGCTTGAAACGATAAATAAATAAATATATTAAAAACAAATAACCAATACTTTGTTTACATGGCGATCCTGCCAGCTTGAGCATTGATTTTGCTAAGCTGTTAAAATGCAAGTTTCTTGCACAACCAAAGTGCAAAATGTTGCATGAGTGCTTACCATATCTGCACCAAAATTGCAATATATTTGCAAGTGCCCTAAAAAGCACCAAAAATTCACAAAAATATTAAGTCCTGACGTGATCAGCCAAAACGATCCGTCAGCTGCGGAAGGAAGAACCTGGTTAAGCCAATACAACCAAAAAATAAATATAGATGAACAACCCAGCTCAAGGGCCGCAACCAATCTCCTTGGAGGAATACAGGAGACGGAACGGCCTTAACAAAAAAACCAAAAGAAGTTTCCATCCCAAAGGTGAGCAAACCAAAAAGAAGAGGAGGCTACACCACCAGAATAAAGAGGGAAATAAGCATACTTATCAGGGAGGTAAACCAGCAACCACCACCATCCTGGGAAAAAGCTAGCGCAATCTGGGAGCGCGTAACCCGACTAGAATTCCTGCTCCAGCAGAGAAAACAAATAAAGTAAATATATATCTTTTAAATAAAACACTGTGCATGATTGAATGCAGACAGTTAGAGTCTGTAAGCGTTAACCGCTCGAGACAAAAATAATTTTCCAACAAAAATTTTTCCAACAAAAATTTTTTTTCCCTATTAATATGGAAACAATTGAAAAAACAAAAAAATATATATATATAGATTATTTCTTTACATGGCTAAGTTGAACAACTTTGGTTTCTGTTGATTATATGTTTGCCTTATAAAAATTTAGAGATGAAACTGTAAATGAATATATTAAGCAAAATTTATTCAGAAAGTCATTTTAAATTATAAAAATGTTTGAATTTGATATAATATGTTAAATATAATGTGTTTACTTAATGAATGAATTAACTTGAAAAAAAAAATACATATAAATATAAATCCAATGTAAAACAAACAAAATATATATCCTTACATTATAAATTATTACATTGCATAAATTATTTGATTTACGGTATAAGGTCCCCAATAGATAGTCTTTCAGAAATTGGAAAAACCTTATCAAAAGTTGATAAACCCAATGCCAATGTAGTAAACGAAGTAGTCGTTAATACTGGCTTAAATTTAATAGAAATTTGTTTAATTATAATCACAATCATAACCTTATTGATATTAGCATTAAAATTATATGCTATGCATAATAAAAAACTAAAGAAAAAGTATATGAGTAGATCTAATGAGTTAGACAAAATATGAACAAATGGTCCGAAATTCATAAAACTTTACTGATAGAAAAGGAAAATTTAAAAAAATCGTTTAAATGTATTAATAAAAATATACAAATAAAACAGGAAACAGTTAAAAAACATTTAGAAAATTTAGTGTTAGCATTAGAATCAATTAGAAATTTAACTTATATAAATTTCGAGCGACTTACAAAGGATCATCAAAAAGAAGCTCTTGACATATTTTGGCAACTACGAGATCAATTAGTAAAAGTATTAGCCAAATACAACATTCAACAGGAAGTATCTCATTCGATTAATGAGAAAATTTCAATAAATATTATTGAAAACCCACCAGCTAATCTATTAACAAAGCTTGAAGCAGTTCCCTCAGAAACAGATTGTCCAATTACTAATTCAGAAATAGAGTCAGAAGAAGAAGGCGAAATGACACAAACAGTTGTGGAGTTTCTCAGCACGGCTGCAAAGCTAGTGACTGAATTCGATGGTAAACCAGAAAATCTACGGTCATTCTTAGATTCCTTAGAATTAGTTGAAGTGATCAAGGGTGAGCACATTTTAACTGAACATTTTAACTGAAAATGTTTCTGATTACGACATAATAAACAATGATACAGGAAATGCACAAAGAAAAACGGATATTCTCAACAAATTGAGAAAAAATTTTCCTAAAACATATGAAAAACAATTGACAAACCTATGTTCCGAATACAGTGACATATTTGGGTTAGAAAAAGAAACAATAACAACAAATAATTTTTATAAGCAAAAGTTAATGGTTAAAGACAAACAGCCGGTATACATAAAGAACTACCGTATACCCCACACACATAAGGATGAAATTGAGAGACAAGTAAACAAACTTATAGAAGACAAAATAGTCGAACCATCATTTTCAGAATACAATAGTCCAATACTATTGGTACCAAAAAAGTCTCTACCGAACTCAGTTGAAAAAAGATGGAGATTAGTAATCGACTACAGACAAATCAACAAAAAAATAATTGCAGATAAATTCCCGTTACCGAGAATAGATGACATTTTAGACCAACTCGGAAGGGCAAAGTATTTTTCATGTCTCGATCAAATGACTGGATTTCATCAAATAGAACTTGATAAAAATTCAAGAAATTTCACATCTTTTTCAACCAACAACGGTTCATACAGATTTACTAGACTACCATATGGCTTAAAGGTAGCACCTAATTCATTCCAAAGAATGATGACAATTGCTTTCAGTGGTTTAAAACCAGAGCAAGCTTTCTTATATATGGATGACTTAGTAGTCCTTGGTTGCTCTGAAAAACATATGCTTTCAAACTTGAAAAATGTTTTCGATTTATGTAGAACACATAATTTAAAATTACACCCTGAAAAATGTTCATTTTTTATGCATGAAGTAACCTACCTCGGGCATAAATGTACAAACAAGGGGATACTTCCAGACGACAATAAGTACTCGGTAATAAAAAATTATCCTACACCCACAGACGGAGATAGTGCAAAAAGGTTCGTCGCCTTTTGCAACTACTACCGCAGGTTTATTAAAAACTTCGCTGAATATTCAAGACACCTAACAAGGTTATCAAAAAAGGGAGTTGCTTTCGAATGGACAAAAAAATGCAATGATGCATTTGTGTACCTCAAAAGAGCATTAATGAGTCCTACATTGTTACAATATCCCGACTTTAAGAAACCATTTTGCTTAACAACAGACGCAAGCAAATACGCGTGTGGTGCAGTACTTACTCAGGAATATGAAGGAAAACATTTACCAGTAGCATATGCCTCCAAAAGTTTCACAAAAGGAGAAAGCAACAAGTCGACAATTGAACAAGAGTTAGCTGCCATACACTGGGCAATAACCCATTTCAGACCTTATATCTATGGTACAAAGTTTTTAGTTAGAACCGATTACAGACCCCTGTCTTACCTGTTCTCAATGAAGAATCCAAGTTCAAAACTAACACGAATGAGACTTGATTTAGAAGAGTATGATTTCGTAGTAGAATATCTTAGAGGAAAAGATAATCACGTCGCGGACGCTTTGTCTCGCATTACAATCAATGACTTAAAAGAAATAAATGAAAAGAATCAAAATTTATACAAAATAGTGACTAGATCAATGTCGAAAAATGACAGCAGTCCAACTACACAGCAGCACATTAAAACATATGATAAGCCCAAAATATATGTCCCAATTAATAACACTGACGTCAGGAAATACAATAAATTAAAGATTACACCCACGCGATGTTACGTCAAACGAGGAAAATCTATAATGGCATATATAAAAATTGATGACTTATTTGTTAATGGGAAAATTGACTTAGGACAATTCTTCTCTAGGCTCGACGAAGTGGCCGACAAACATGGCATTAATAGTTTACAAGTGGCACCTAGCGAGAAAATTTTCGAATTTGTCTCGATTAATGATTTTAAAAATAAGGGCAATATGATATTAAATAAAGTAAAAGTAGCGCTACTGAATGAGGTGACCCAAATTAATGATGCTAAAACTGTAATGGACATTCTAAAAAGATACCACGATGACCCTATAGAAGGCGGTCATTGCGGAATTTTCAGAACACTTATGAAAATTAAAAGACATTACTTCTGGAATAAAATGTCAAAAGATGTTGCTAAGTACGTAAAAACTTGCGAAAAATGCCAAAAAACCAAAATAACAAAGCATTTAAAAAGCCCCATGACTATAACACCAACACCTACAGGTACATTTGATATAGTCTTTGTAGACACAATAGGCCCACTACCTACAACAATTAATGGCAATACTTATGCAGTCACAATAATATGCGACATGACAAAATATTTAGTCACGATACCCATCCAAGACAAAAACGCCAAGACAGTGGCGAAAGCAATATTTGAAAAGTTTATTCTTACCTACGGTCCAATGAAGACGTTCATTTCGGACATGGGTACAGAATACAAAAATTCAATACTAACAGAGCTATGTGAATTGCTAAAAATAGAGAAAATTAATTCAACTGCTTACCACCACCAAACACTAGGAGTAATAGAAAGATCACATAAAACTTTCAATCAATACGTAAGATCTTACATATCGATTGACAAAAACGACTGGGATGAGTGGCTACAATACTTCACATACTGTTTTAACACCACTCCTTCTACAGTACATGACTATTGTCCGTATGAATTAGTTTTTGGAAAAACACCAAACATGTTTCAGCAGTTCAAAAATGTAGACCAAATTACTCCATTATATAACATAGATAACTACGCTAGAGAAGTAAGATTTAGGCTAGAAGTAGCACATAAAAGAGCTCGCAATATGATAGACATAGCTAAAATTAAGCAAAAAACATTTTATGATAAAAATAGTTTAGATCACAATTTTAGCATAGGCAATTTAGTTTTACTTAGGAATGAAGTGGCCCATAAACTGGAACCCCAATATTGTGGGCCTTATACCATTAAAGCAATAGATAATAAAAATAATGTTACTATAGTCGATAAGTTCTCTTTAAAAGAACAAATAGTTCACAAAAATAGGCTTAAGATTTATCAACAATAAGTAGTTTTAAAGACGCGTCTAAACTCAGAAAATTAATACAATATATACATATATATAAAATTAAGATTACTCTTATGTACATATTTTATTTTAACAATTCAATGTAAAAGAATGTTCATACAAAAAAAAAAGTTGTATGAGCATTCTTCCGAAGAAGGGAGGTGTAGTATGATTATAAGTCGGATATGCCTTAACATTAATATTCATAAACATTTTGTTTTGGTTTTTAATTTATTGTCCACTTATGCATTCACTTTGCTGTGCCGTTTAAATAGTATCATATTTCTTAAAAGGTTCATTACACTTGAAACTAAATGCAAACATAGCTAACGTAATTCTCTTATGTGCAGCGCGTGAATGCTAGAATCATATTACATAAGTAAACACCGAAAATTTGTTATTGGCTTGCATTGACAAAAATTCCTATAAAAACGCTTGTACGTAGTATGTAAGACACAAGAAAAAAAACAATCGTTTTACAAGCTGGATGCCCGGCTTGAAACGATAAATAAATAAATATATTAAAAACAAATAACCAATACTTTCTTTACAAAACCAAAATTAATAAAAACATTTTTCTAATAGCGGTCGCCCCTCGGCAGGCAATGGCAAAACACCGAGTGTATTTCTGCCATGAAAAAAATCTCCTCATAAACATATCATAAAACAAAATAAAATAAATGTATAAAAAAATTTTTTTTTTGTGATTCGAACCAAGCATTTTGGATCGGAAGCCCACATTGCTAGCCACTGGGCTATCGCGCTGTGCTGTCGGCGCCGGACTAAAAGTTATTTTGTTCGTCGCTACGTTTATATGAAACTGGCACTGAAACGAATCCATATGTATGAAAGGGATAGAAAATCACACGTACACAAAGTTTTTGGCACGATTTTCCCAACGCTCTTAACAAAGTGATTGTAAAGAGGTGTGGTTAGTGACCGTTTAACGGTCACGCGTGCCGGTCACGTGACCGGGACTCTTCTTGCTGGGTAGCATATACAACATTTTTTAATGGGGAAATCAAATATTTCATTTGATATTCTTTTCCCCTGTTCGGTGTGACTTCTATCTCTCTTTTACCAATAGCAATTTTATATAAGTGAAAAATATATCTACTATACTTTAAACGCCAAGGCATCAGTGTTGATTAATTTTAACGAAATAATCTGGCTGCTCTGAAAACAGTTCTAGTGTGAGATTTAGCTTTCTTTGTTTCATACTTGTTATAGCCGAACGAGTAGATGCTTGGCTAAGACTTGAAAATTTGTGAGTTTGAATCTCTGTGGACGAAACATCGAATTGGTGTGAAAAATTTTTTTTAATGAAAACCAAAAAATATTGAAAATTCGTGAGTTCGAATCTCAATGAAAACATAATAATATAAATTTTATAATTTCTAAATAAAACATTTTGAGTAAACTCCGCAGTCTAATTACTTTTTAACGAAAATGAGGATCTTTTGTCATCAGTGTTGATTAATTTTAAGGAAATAATGTGGTGCTCTGAAAAAGGTTCTAGTGTGAAATTTAGCTGTGTTTGTTGTACAGTTGTTATAGCCGAGCGAGTACGTGCTTGGCTAAGGCTTGAAAATTTGTGAGTTCGAATCTCTATGGATGAAACACCAAATCGGTGTGAAAATTTTTTTTTTATGAAAACAAAAAAATATTGAAAACTCGTGAGTTCGAATCTCAATGAAAACACAAAAATATAAATTTTATAATTTCTAAATAAAACATTTTAACTAAGTCTGATTACTTTTTATCGAAATTGAGCAGCTTTTGTCATCAGTGTTGATTAATTTTAACGAAATAATGTGGTGCTCTGAAAAAAGTTCTAGACACGAAAACCTTAATGGTGCTCACACTAACCAACGTAAACGTACACCCGTGTCAGCTGCTACGATGAAACTAATGTGAGCCCCTTGTAAATGAAAAATCACCACCATTCCGTTCCGTGATTTTGCATTGTTTCCGTAGAAAAGTGTCAGATGATTGAAAAAACACATTTCGAAATCATTAACAGAACGAACTTAGCGCCGTCTTGTTGGAACCAAAGGTCGTGCACAACAACATCGTCCAATTCAGGCACGAAAAAGTCATTAATCATGGCTCTATAGCGCTCTCCATTGACTGTAACATTATGGCCGGCTTCATTTTTAAAGAAATATGGACCAATGATTCCCTCTGCCCATAGAGCACACCAAACAGTGACTTTTTGAGGATGTAACGGCGTCTCAGCAATGGCTTGTGGATTATGTTCACTCCAAATGCGACAATTTTGCTTATTGACATACCCATTCAACCAAAAGTGAGCTTCATCGCTGAACAAAATTTTCTTGTGAAAATCGGGATCGGTGGCCATCTCGTTTTGGGCCCATTCACCGAACGTGCGACGCGCTTGATGGTCGTTCGGCTTCAATTCTTGCACGAGTTAGATTTTGTAAGCCCGCAAACCAAGATCCTTCCGCAAAATCTTCCATAAAGTGGATGGGCACATCTCCAATTGCTGCGCGCGATGGCGGATGGACTCATTCGGGTCTTCTTCAATACTCTGCTCCACAGCAGCAATCAGGATGCGTATTATCCACTAGAGCAAACGCGGTGCGAAACCGATCCATGGTTAATCGAATGAGTGACTCTGATGGACGATTATGTCGACCGAATATTGGACGCAGCGCGCGATGCGTCGCGCGAACCGAACCATTATTTTCGTAATAAATTTGCACGATTTGCAAACGTTGTTCAGGTGTAAGTCCATTCATTATGAAATGGCAAACCAAACTGAGCATAAATCAAGTGACAGCTGTCAAAAAGACCTTCTACGCAAAAGGCAGTGCCAACTTGAAAACCTAACTTCTAAAAAAAACACCCTTTACTATACATGACATATTGCGATTTTTTAATATAACACAGAAAGTGGGTCACAAAAAAACAATCTCAAACAACGAACAGAATAAGTTAAAGCAGATTACTTTTAATCTTTGTAAAATATCTCAAACTCAAATTCAACTCCCTTACCTCCGCTTTATATATATATATATGTATATAATTGGCGCGTATACCCTTTTTTGGGTGATTGGCCGAGCTCCTTTTCCTATTTGTGGTGTGCGTCTTGATGTTGTTCCACAAATGGAGGGACCTACACTTTCAAGCCGACTCCGAACGGCAGATATTTTTCTAAGGAGCTTTTTCATGGCAGAAATACACTCGGTGGTTTGCCATTGCCTGCCGAGTGTTTTTCTTAATTTTGGTGTTTCACTGAGATTCGAACCAACGTTCTCTCTGTGAATTCCGAATGGTAATCACGCACCAGCCTATTCGGCTAGGGCGGACGCTTTTTAACCATAGAATATTTACGTATATTAGTATTGTAGTTTTCAATAAAATTACATTATCTACATAAGACTAATTAAAAGTTGAAGTCGAAAAGGATATAAGAGGCTTTGGAAAATTCTAAAACTCCCTTCAGTTTAAATTATTACGTTTCAAGTGAATTCTAAGACACATAATTACAAATATTTAATCGCGTCATTTTCCATTAAGCAAAAACGAACTGCTTTCGTCTGTTATTTTTGGCGCCTATCATTGGCCTATCAGCTCTTCGAAATCCCATAATGTGTGAATGCTGCCAAGTTTTGAAACTTTCACATCTACTCATCTATGACGATAACGTCTGAGTGCTGGCCATAGATAATAAGATGAGAAACTCTTTCATTTTGAGAGAGAGCGCGCCCATGAGGATGTTTCAAAACTTGGCAGCACTCACACAATATGGGATTTTGGACAGCTGATAGGCGAAAGGGCAGGCTGCCAGAAGAAACGCGGCAAAAATAACTGACGAAAACAGTTCGTTTTTGCTTAATGGAGAAATGACGTGTTGGAATGTTAATAATTATTTATCTTAAAATTAATTCAATTGAAATGTAATGATTTGAATTGAAGTGAGTTTGTAGACTCAAAGCTCGTTATATCCTTTTCGACTTCTACTTTTAATTAGTCTTATGTACATAATGTAATGTAATGTTGAAAACTGTGTGTTGGTTTATGTAAATTTGTGTATAAGTAAATATTCTATGGTTGAAAAGCGTAGGTAAGGGAGTTGAATTTGAGTTTGAGATATTTTACAAAAATTAAAGGTAATCTGCTTTAACTTATTCTGTTCGTTGTTTGAGAATTTTTTTTTTGTTACCCACTCTCTGTGTTATATTAAAAAACTGCAATATGTCATGTTTTTAATTATAACTTATGTTCTTCGTCTTCATTACTTTATTATTACTAAATTGCTTTTGTATTTCAATAAATAAATTTTTAAATAATTTCATTTACATATAAATTTTTAAATTTTTTGCTTATTTATGTATATTTCATACGGATTGTGCTGATATTTAGTATACATATGTAGGTGTTTACAAGTGATATAAGGCTATTGGGCAACCGCACACTAAATACTAACCTCAATGGTGGTGTGGAAACTAAAAATTCCCTTTTTTTTAATACCCAATTCATGTTTCTATCGGTGTGGCAGTATTGGCAAATGTTATAGAAAGTGCACATTTTTCAGCGCTCTCACGAGATAAAAGTTTCCCATCTAGTCATTTATGGTGCTGGCATCATGAGCACCATTAGCTGTTTACTAGCCCAGGGAGTGCAATGCTGCCAAATTTTGCAACGAGCTCATGGGCGTGCACTCACGCCCATGGGATGATGAACAGCTGAGAGGCATAAGGCGCCTGCCAGAAGAAAGGCACACAAAATAACTGACGAAAACAGTTCCTTTTTGCTTAATGGAAAATAAATTCAATTGAACCGTAATAATTTAAATTAAAGTGTGTTTTTAGAAATTTCCAAAGCCTCTTATATTCTTTTCCGCTTATAATTTTAATTCGTTTTGTGTAGATATATGAATACATTTAATATATATGTATGTAATTTTATTGAAAACTGTGTGTTGGCTTGTGTATGTAAATTTGTATATATGTAAACATTTCATGGTTGAAAAGCTTGTGTAGGCGAACTGAATTTTAGTTTGAGATATTTTGCAACCAAATTTCGTTAACTGTTTTTAAGTTATAAAATATTATAGGTCATCTGCTTTAACTTTTTCTGTTCGTTGTTTCACAGTTTTTGGCTTTTTTGTTCCCACTTTTTATGTATTTCTTGCATGTATTTACTTATACTTATGTATCTCGTTTTCACAACGTTATTACCATTATATTATGTTTGTATATGAATTTTGAAAAATTTTGTTTAAAATCTATTTTTTTGTTTGCTTATTTATGTATTTTATAATGATGCTTCTAATTTTTTTTCAAGGGGTATACCGGTAATATAAGGATACTGGGCAACCGCGCACCATAAACTGACCTCAAAAGTGGTGTGGAAACTATATTAAAAATTCCCTTTTTTTTTTTAAATACCCATTTAATGTTTCATTCGGTATGGCTTTGCTGACGAATGTTTAAAAATATCACATTTTTCAGCGCACTAACGAGAAAAAGAGTTTCGCATCTAGTCATCTAAGTTATCTATCATAGATAATCAAGAATGATAGAAACAAGATTGCGCCCATCAGAGAGTGCGTGACGTCACGTTTGCCAAGTTTTGCAGTGTTGCCCACCAATAAATTTAGTGCTTTTTTATACCCCAAATGCGAAAATTTTTAAGTTTGGTGTTTGTCTCTTTTTGTTTTTAATGTAAAGCTACCGAAACTGTAAGTTGAAAAAAACTGTATTATAAAACCAAAGAAGGTTAAAAAAGGTCACTCTGAGAAGATTTTAGTGCTAATGAACATTTGTTGTTTCTTATAAGGTTTGATATTTTGAAAGTGTAAATTTAATTTTTTGCTCCTTTTAAGTTAATGCAAGAATATTAAATGTTCTTCTCTCAACTCTTCTTAACATTGAAAACCTTTTTACACATTTTAAAAAGCGTTTGAATTTACTGAATCCGAATTAAAACCCTAGAGGTGTAGTCGTTTCGTTCGCTCCGCAATCCTTAGTGGGACATAGGGCATCAAGAGGTGTATTCATTGTAAACATAAGCAAAAAAATACCAGAATATACTGAAAAAACAATAACGACATTTTTACACAAAGGGTATCTTATTTTGTTACTAACCTGAAATATAGCAAATAAGTCGTTCCCTTAACAAAGAGTTTCTTTTAACAAAACAACTCATAAATTAAATTGTACATATCCATAACACATTTATTGAAAAAAAACGCACATTTTAAAGACAATTTGTCACGCATACAAAGTCCTTTAAGTAATTCGATTAAAATGTGGTATTTTATTTTCTTTAAATGGGCATTTTAGTGCGTTTTTACATCCGAAGCGAGGCAACACTGCAGTAGCGGGAGAGAGACATGACTGCTGAAAGCAGAAAAGCACCAACAACAACTGCAATCCCGGGCAATGCGACCAGATGTTAAAAAAAGTGAAGCTAAATGAAACTGAGTGAATTATTGAACTAATTTTTAAAAAATTTATAGTTTACAAAATTATAAACATTGCTTTTATTACAACAGGCTAGAAAAATGTCATGAAGAAAGATGTAAAACTCCGAGACTAAATAACAAAAAACAAAGGTAAATCAAGTTACGAAAAGGGCCATACTGGTGCACATAGGCCATACTTAGGCACCGTAACATTACGTTTGGTTCATCCCACAGCGCCAGTTCTGTTTACCAAAAGCGGCCCACATAGCTCACTGTCACATTCGCTGACAGGAAAGTAACGGTACCACGATAGGCGCTATCTCATTATTCTTTTCATCATGATAGATAACATGGATGACTAGTTGCGAAACCCTTTTTCATAGATAATAAGATGGTAAACTCTTTCATTTTGAGAGAGAGCGCGCCCATGAGGACGTTTCAAAACTTGGCAGCATTCACACATTATGGGATTTTGAACAGCTGATAGCTGAAATGGCAGACTGCCAGAAGAAACGCACCAAAAATAACTGACGAAAACAGTTCGTTTTTGTTTAATGGAGAAATAGCGTGATGACATGTTTATAATTATTTGTCTTAAAATTAATTCAATTGAATTGTAATAATTTGAATTGAAGTGAGTTTGTAGAATCCAAAGTTCGTTATATCCATTTTTCAGCTTCTACTTTTAATTCGTCTTGTGTACATATGCATATGAATACGTTTTACTCGCACATACATGAAATTTTATTGAAAACTGTGTGTTGGTTTATGTAAATTTGTATATACGTAAATATTCTATGGTTGAAAAGCGTAGGTAAGGGAATTGAATTTGAGTTTAAGATATTTTTCAAAGATTAAAGGTAATCTGCTTAAACTTATTCTGTTCGTTATTTGAGAATTTTTTTTTTTGTTACCCACTTTCTGTGTTATATTAAAAAATCGCAATATGTCAGGTATTTAATTAGAACTTATGTTTTTCGAGTTCATTAATTTATTATTACTTAATTACTTTTGTATTTCAGTTTTAAATAATTTCATTTACATACAAATTTTTAAATTTTTTTGCTTATTTATGTACATATTTCATACAGATTGTGGTTATTTTTAGTATATGTAGGTGTATACGAGTGATATAAGGCTATTGGACAACCGCACACTAAATACTAACCTGTATGGTGGTGTGGAAACTATAAATTCCCAATTGTGGCTTAAAAAATATCCAATTCATGTTTCTACCGGTGTGGCAATATTGGCAAATGTTATAAATAATGCACATTTTTCAGCGCTCTCACGAGAAAAAGAGTTTCCCATCTAGTCATCTATGCTCTTTTTCTCGTGAGAGCGCTAAGAAATGTGCATTTTTTATAACATTCGTCACAAGGTGGATTTAATAAGGTGACAGCATTCACCCAGCTGAATTTTTCGCCGTAGGTATGGCTTACGTCAAAATGATATGTTTTGTTTGTATGTAGTGGTATGTTTACATTCGTATGTTTACATTTGCTTGCTGATTTTGACATGATGCTTGCACCAAACGCAACAACAAATACATGTAGGGTTTTACATATATGTGTTTGCTGTCACCTGTAATAAATTCGCCTTGATTCGTCAGCAATACCACACCGGAAAAAACATTGAATGGGAATTTTTCAAACAAGCATTGGGAATTTTTAGTTTCCACACAACCACTGAGGTTCGTTTATAGTGCGCGTTTGCCCAGTAACCTTATATCACCCGTAGACACCTACATATTATAAAAAGAAGCACAATCAGCATAAAGTACATAACTAAGCTACAAAATAAAAAATATTTAAATTGAATTATTCAAAATTGGTATACAAATGCTATATAATAATAATAAAGTAATGAACTCGAAATACTTACACATATACAAATTTAGAGACATAAACCAACACACAGGTTTCAATAAAATTACAACTATGTAAAATGTATTCAGATATGTACACAAGACGAATGAAAAGTAGAAGCCGAAAAGGATATAAAAAACTTTGGAAAATTCTACAAACTCCCTTCAAATTCAATTATTATGTTTCAATTAAATTAATTTTAAGACAAATAATTATAAACATTTCAATCGCGTAATTTCCTCATTAAGCAAAAACGAACTGTATTCATTAGTTATTTTTGGCGCGTTTGCTCCGGCAGCCCGTCATTTCGCCTATCATTTCGCCATCTATAATAAATAATAAGATCCGAAGCTCTTTCATATTGAGAGATAGCGCGCCCATTAGCTCGTTTCAAAATTTGGCAGCATTCACGTATCATGGGATGACGAGCAGCTGATAGGCGAAATGGCGGGCTGCCACAAAAACCACGTGAAAAATATCTGACGAAAACAGTTCGTTTGTGCCTAATGGAAAAATGCCGCGATTGAAATTTTTATAAATATTTGTCTTAAAATTAAATGAATTGAAACGTAGTAATTTAAATTAAAGTGTGTTTTGAGAATTTTCAAAAGCCCTTGTATCCCTCTCGGCTTCAACTTCTAATTCGTCGTGTATACATATGTGAATACATTTTGCATATATGTGATTATATTGAAAACTGTGTTTGGGTTTTAATCTGTAAATATATTACGGTTGAAAAGCGTAGGTGAGGGAACTGAGTTTGCGATGTTTTACAAACATACGTTTGCTGGCAATTTTTAAGTTATAAAAAATTAAAGGTTATTTGCTTTAAGTTATTCCGGCTGTTGTTTCAGCATTTTATTTTTTGTTAGCCACTTTTACATATGTTTTTCGTATTCATTACTTTACTACTATTATTATTATATTACTTTTGGATTTCAATTGTGAATAATTCCATTTAAATATAATTTTTTGAATTTTTTGCTTATTTATGCATTTAATACTGATTGCGCTTACTTTAACTATATGTGCGTAGGTGTATACCAATGATATAAGGATACTGGGCAACCGCGCACTAAAAACTTACCTCAATAGCGGGGTGGAAACTGAAAATTCCCAATTATTGTTTAAAAAATACAGATTCAATGTTTCTTTCGGTATGGCATTGCTGACGAAAGTTAAAAAAAAAGAGGTTGTCTGTAAAGTCGGTTTACTGACGATAGTTTAACGTGACAACGTCATAAGAAAATATTGATGGAATGGTTGCAATTTTCAAAGCAAAATTTTAATTTTATTTGTTTGATAGATATTTTATATGGATATAGAGGAGGAGGTAAATGGAATTGCAATGGAATAGGTCAAGTTACATTTACACAAACGTGAAAAATGACGAAACATTTATCAAATTTATGAAAGATATCTTCAATTTCGATTGTGCATCAGACGTTAATAAGTCAACAACACTAAGAGGCAACATCATCGATTTGCCTTTTTCAAGACACATTACACTCGAAACACCCCCTTTCATTTCCTACTTTTCCTATCATCTCCTATTCTCAACAGGGAAATGGTTCATTACCATGCACACAGGAAGAAGGCATATGCAAATACAAATATGTGAATTTATATACAAATGCGCATATACATACATATACATATATGCTCACTCAAATAGGACAGAGCCAGATGTCGAACGTTGCCGAACGCGGGGGCCGATTGTGCTCTTCGTCGTTCGTTCCGCGCTCTCGCTTGTAGTTCAAGCACATTAGCTTACATTTGCTTGCGTACAAAATAGATTCGTATATTTGATATGTCCATATGATTTGTATGCATCTTTACATATAGATTTATTCTTTTTGAAAATTGCGCGAAATTGTATATGTATATGCATGTTTATATACATATATTAGTATACAACATATCTTATAAGGTATGTGGTAAATATTACCATACATTTTTTCCTTCATATATAATAAAAAAAATTAATAATAATAACATTAAAACAACAGGTATTATTAACAAACTTGGTTTTATTTTAAATTCTTCAAGTGAATCAAATTAATAATAATCAATAAGAAGGCATATGCAAATACAAATACGTGAATTTATATATGTACATATGCGCATATACATACATATACACGCTCACTTAAGTAGGAGAGAGCAAGATGTCGAACGTTGCCGTTCGTTTGCTTTGTTTGCTTTGTCGTTCGTTCCGCGCTTTCGCTTGCAGTTCATTCAATGCAATGAGCAAGGTAACGACAAATGAGCAAGGTAACGGCAATGAGCAAGGTAACACTAATGAGCAAGGTAACGACACATATTTTCGTGCGTGCAGCCTGTTAAATCGAATTATAAGACGTTATCACGTCAAAAAAATTACATCTTTCAGCGCCCTCACGAGGAAAAGAGTTTCGCACAAGGTGGATTTATTATAGGTGACAGCATTCACCCAGCTGAATTTTTCGCCGTAGATATGGTTTACGTCAAAATGATATGCTTTGTTTGTATTGGTATGTACATTCATACATATGTTTACATTTGTGTTTACTGAGCTATTGATGCAAATGGAACATATATTCATGTTTGCCAGTTTATTGACTCGCGGTTGTCCTTTAATTTAATTAATTTAGAATTTTAGGACAATTTATTATGGCTGTATCATTGCTAGACCGTGGTGAATCATACAAAGCACTGGTTCGACTCGCTGCTTATCGAAAAGACGTACAAAGGTCTACAAGAATTGACAATAATTTTATCTGGATGTGGTTTATATACTGATGCATTGAAGTTGCTTTCTGGCTTCGGATTATCACCTCTTCCCATATAGGTACACCGCATTACGCATTACCAAGGAAAGCGGCAATGAAGCATGAGCGTGGTCACAAGAAAATGAAATGGCTGGTGAGAAAAAGAGTTTCTATGGAAACATTTTCTTTGCTATATGATTTTTTCTATAATTTAGATTTGCCTCATCGCAATAAAGCAACCAATATGGCCCGGTCACTGTTACAAAAACTCATTTATGATTATGAGTTAGAAAATTATACCAGCGTACGTAAATATATAGCAAACAATCTGCTAAGTCTCAACGCTTTTATACCGCAATGGCTATATAATGACTACAAGGTATGAAATATGCTATAAAAACGTTTGACGTAATTTATTAAAAACATGCAGACCAACAGTTGGTGAAATGTCGAGAGCTATTGTATTTTGTAATAAATAAAAGACGATTTTCTGTTAGATAACCAATGCTGGATAACCGGCAGGTTGTATTGTCAAATATTTATTGATTGATCATTACGATGTGGTCGAGTTTTTATACTTATTTTACTTATTTCTACATATTCTATAACACATGTTTACTTAACGTTTATTTAACAAATTTTAGCAACAAAGAGAAATGTAATTTGATTCCACTGAGTGTGCGGACAAACAATTTACGCACATGCCGAAAAATGCTTGTTGTTAGCTTATGCAGCTCATGCAATGAACCTCTGAAATATGAAGCATGCATTAATTAAATTAAAAACAACTGAGTATACTACGTTAGACATGTTCAACTTATAATCATACTACAATTTGTTCGTCAAACATCATCCCTTAATTGAAGCTGCCGAATTACCACATGCACTGTTGGAAGCTAGAAGCGAATACTCAGTTTCAGATATCGAGTATAAGCAGGTATGCATAATAATAATTCGAATAATAGGCATAAATAATAATTGGTTTTTTATATCATAGGAGCTCACAAATTTAGACGACGATACCAGAGAGCGCACAGCAAATAAAATATCCAAATAGATGAAATAAAATTAATATAAATTTAATTAAATTAAATACTTAATTTTTAGTAAATTTTTCAATGTTCGAGAACTTATGCTCCAAATACAGGTTATAGAACCAATAAAGTTGAATTATATAAAATGAATTCACAAGCATGCTACAAATTTGTTATCCAGAGTTTTTAAGTGTTCAATTTTAGATGTCAATCATAGCGATCGATTTGCCACAAAAAACATAAGCAAACATTTTTATGCAATATGGTATGCGCATCTCAACAGTATTTAGTATGAAGCCATCATAGTCATTAGCAGCCAAGGTGGGTCCTATGAGGATATAGAATTACACATGTAAAAATTGCAAATTAAAAATGTGATACAAATACAATTGAGCTCAATATTACATATACTAATTTCTGTACGCAGATACTTTAATTTTGCCCTTGTTTCGAAGTTTTTTTGCGTTATGTTCCTCTGTTTTAAACTTTTCCGCGTCCAAACTTCACTCTCTACATTCAATTTCACCTTATGCATGCCCGTGGCAAATTCTGAAATATGTATGTATTGATAATTAAAATACCGCAAACTCAAATGATTCCTTTCATATCCACAAGAACTTACAATTCACACATAATAAATCCACCTTGTACATAAGCTACATATGAAATTTTCAATGAACTGTGGGAAACGTGGCGACTTTTTATTTTGTGACTATTTCCAGCATACGTTTCACATGCAAATCACACTGCAAATGAACAGCTGATTTTGACTTGATGCTTGGACCAAAGGCAACAACAAAAACAGTGCTTTACTTATATGTGGATGCTGTCACCTATAATAAATTCGCCTTGGTTTCGCATCTTGTCATCTATGTTATCTATCATAGTTGACTAGATGTGAAACTCTTTCATTTTGAGATAGAGCGCGCCCATGAGCTCGTTTCAAAATTTGGCAGCATTCACACACTATGGGATTTTGAACAGCTGATAGGCGAAATGGCGGGTTGCCAGAGAAAACGCACCAAAAATAAATAACGAAAGCAGTTCGTTTTTGCTTAATGGAGAAATGACGTGTTGAAATGTTTATAATTATTTGTCTTAAAATTAATTCAATTGAAATGTAATAATTTGAATTGAAGTGAGTTTGAGGAATCCAAAGCTCGTTATATCCTTTTCGACTTCTACTTTTAATTAGTCTTATGTACATAATGTAATGTAATGTAGAAAACTGTGTGTTGGTTTATGTAAATTTGTATATACGTAAATATTCTATGGTTGAAAAGCGTAGGTAAGGGAATTGAATTTGAGTTTGAGATATTTTACAAAAATTACAGGTAATCTGCTTAAATTTATTCTGTTCGTTGTTTGAGAGTTCTTTTTGTTAGTTATAACTTATGTTTTTCGTGTTCATTACTTTATTATTATTAAATAACTTTTCAGTTTTAAATAATTTCATTTACAAATACACTTTTAAATTTTTTGCTTATTTATGAACATATTTCATACGGATTGTGCTTATTTTTAGTATATGAAGGTGTATAAGAGTGATATAAGGCTATTGGGCAACTGCACACTAAATACTAACCTCAATGGTGGTGTGGAAACTAAAAATTCCCAATTTTTGTTTAAAAAATACCGAATTCAGGTTTCTACCTGTGAAGGGTGGTTAAGTTTCAAGGCCCGGTGTTGATTTTGAATAAATTACAATTTTTTTAGAAAATTATTGTCATTTCTCTTTATTATGATAATATTGGTATAGCTCAATTACGTATAGTACAAAACATTGGCCAAATTGATGCCGCGGCTTCGGCGACACACCTCCAAAGACCACTAAATGCGAATAGTTCCTTATGTAAAGGTTATTTAAGTTTCAAGGGCCGGTGTTGATTTTGAATAAGATGCAATTGTTTTGGGAAATTATTGTTATTTCTCTTTGGTAATATTGGTATAGCTCAACTATTTATGAAAAAAAAATATTGGCCCAATGGCCGCCGCGGCCTCGGCGGCACACCTCCATCCGATGGTCCAAATTGTCGAAGACGCTAAGACATAATTAAGGTTCTATGCCGTTAATGTGCCGAACTCTCTCATCCTTTAGCTCTTGAATTGTTGCTGGCTTATCGACGTACACCTTTTCTTTTAAATAACCCCAAAGAAAGAAGTCCAACGGTGTCGTTGACGTTTAGATGTGGTTCACATTCAACATCAGCCCTTGAAGTTTAACCACCGTTTATATAAATTCACATATTTGTATTTGCATATGCCTTCTTCCATTTTTCTATAAGGATTATTAATTTGATTTACTTGAAGAATTTAAATACAACCAATTGTATCAACATCATCCTTACCGAATTTATTATTAGTGACGACTAGTCGTAAATAATACCTGTTGTTTTAACGTTTTTATTATTAATTTATTATGATATATGAAGGAATAAATATAATAATATTTACCACATACCTTATAAGATATGTTGTATACTAATATATGTATATAAACATGCATGCAAGTTAACGCCTCCTATACCACACACCACTAACCCAGTATGTAAACAATTGACCATAGATTAATAGCGCAAGCCACTTCCCAAAAAATAAACAATAAATATAAGCGCTTACCATTAGCGAAAGTGTCAAACATGTCATTGACACATTGACGTATGGTCCGCTTTCAATAGAATTAAGACATACGCAGAATTAACCTAAGATTTAAGCTTCACTTATGAATGTAGTTGTAAGCAGATTCTGTATAAATATTGAAATTAATAAAGTTTCGGATCAGTTTTTATCCGTTGTGCATTGCGCGACAAGCATCACAATGAAGACTCGCATTTTTTAAAAAGCTTTTGCTATTGAAGCAAAAGTTAATTGGCGATCCTGCCAGGAGCTGTTTAAGTTCTGGTGGACCAAATAAATTAAAGTTGTGTACTATAATAGCCTATAAAAAGGCAGTGCATAATTTAAATAAATAAGTATCCCTAAACCGGAAAAGGGAGAAAAAATTTAAAGACTAAAAAAGGAGAAAACCAAAAAGTATCCTAGTCTAAAAAAATAATAAAACAAAAAGAAAAAATTTAAAGACTAAAAAAGGAGAAAACCAAAAAGTATCCTAATCTAAAAAAATAATAAAACAAAAAGAAAAAATTTAAAGACTAAAAAAGGAGAAAACCAAAAAGTATCCTAGTCTAAAAACATAATAAAACAAAAAGAAAAAATTTAAAGACTAAAAAAGGAGAAAACCAAAAAGTATCCTAGTCTAAAAAAAATAATAAAACAAAATATCGAGCAATTCTACAAAATATATTGTAATATCAAATAATTCTACAAGGAAAAAAGGCAAACGAGGAAAAACGCACTCAATTGAGGGAAAATCAAATAGAATCCATCTGTATGCAAACATTTTTAGCAAGCAAACGACATCACCAAGTTGGACCTGAAAGGATCTTCCAATAATGAGGAAGAAATTAAATAATTTTTAAGAATTAAAAGTTGTAAAGTATTAATTAATTAAGAATAAGTATAGCATATGGGCAATAGACCTAGTAGCTTAGGTTACGAGAGATTACACTATTGTGAAAAGTGTAAAGAAAACCACAAAAATTGTGTAAAAAATAAAGAAGTGATTAAAAATTTTTAAAATTTTACCAAAAATAAAGCTGGAAGAGTTGAGAAGTAGATTTGCAGATATGTCTATAGTGAATAATAATAACAGCACGTCCAATATGGATGTTGTGTCGCGACTTATAGCTGCTAGCACCGCCTCGCTGCGTAGCGAGGTAGAACAAGTTAGACGTCAGTTGCAGGCTTTAAGTAAATCCGATAATGTTGCTGAATATGCAACAGAATCAATAGATTCAACGATCAATTGTGAGGAAAGTTTAGATGTCATAAAATCTCTTCCTGAATTTCGAGGAAAAATCAACAATTATGTTAGCTGGCGCGAGGCTGCTAACAATTCGATGTCATTGTAAACTAGGGGAAGCAAAAAATATTTTGCTGCCTTGACTATCTTGCGTAACAAAATTACGCAGGACGCTAACGATATTTTAACGAACCACGGTACGGTTCTTAATTTCGATGCAATTCTGAGTAGGCTAGATTTTTCCTTCGCTGATAAGAGGCCGTGTCACATAATAGAACAGGAAATGAGTGTGCTTAGGCAAGGACCTGGTACCCTAATAGAGTTCTACAACGAGGTCAATAAAAAACTGACGTTATTAATTAACAAAACGATAATGACGCACGGAACGAATTCCGCAATTACAAAGGAGCTTAATACCAAAAACAGGGAAACAGCTCTTCGAACTTTCATTACAGGTCTTAACCCTCCGTTGGACCAGATCCTCTTCACGTTGGCACCACGTGACTTACCAATTGCTCTTGCCAAGGCGCAGGAGCTCGATGCCAATCAAATGCGAGCACAATTCGCATTGCATTTTTCAAGGAGTAATAATAATAGTATTAATAATATTACAATAAACAGAAACGCTCCTCAGGGCGTTCGTAGGGGTGCGAATTTTCAGAACAATTTAAGGTATCCACCAAGGAATACCCAAGCAAATGAGGTCAAACAAAATCGTCCAGAGCCAATGGACGTTGATCCATCATTACAGATCACAAATAGGCCCAAACCGGTACAAACGTACCAGCAACAGGTGAGAGGCAATAGAAATAATTGGCAGACCAATTATAATTATCAGGCAAATGCTGTGCCAAAGAGGTCGAATGATAGTGCGCAAATAAGTACGTAACCTCAACAGAAGGTGCAAAAAATTAATAACATGGGAGAAAACCATTTTTTAGAGTAAGGTCTGATTTGCCCTACATTGTCAAGACGGATAGGAAGACGGGGCAAATCTTCAAAATCTTAGTTGATACGGGAGCAACAAGCTCATATATACGGGCCGGGCTCTATGTAAACAAAAATGTTTTAGAAAATAAGAAGAGGGTAAGAACCATTCACGGTTCGACCATCATAAACTTTTTCCATAATATCAATTTATTTGATGTTCAGGAGCGATTTTACGAGATTGAAAATTTGGAAAGTGATCTCTTAATTGGAATCAATTTCTTGAGTAAAATCGAGGCCAAGATTGATATTCCAAATCGGGTGTTGATCTATGGTAATAACAAAACAGAAAAAATTCATTTTCTTGATGATTTTGATATACCAAATCCCTCGGGACAAGAAGGTCCTGAAACGTCTGTCGAAGATGTTATCAATAAACCAAAAGGGAAAAATAATGAAAGAAATACCAAAAACGGTGTGAAGAAAATTAATCAGAAACCAGTAGGGGAAAAAGGTCAGAAGGGGCCTGCCAAAAATTATACTAGAAACAAAAAAAATAATAAAAATTTGCAAAAAAATATTTCGGAAAACCTAACTCCTAAAACGTTAGCTGAGGTAGATACCGCGAAAATAAAAAAATTGAAAAATCAAGATAAGAATGAAGATTCCCAAATTGGAAATTCATTGAATAATTTAAGGTCGGAGTCCTCAAAGATATCCTTTGAAGTAGATAGGAAAGGGGAGTCGATCGAAGGTTTGCAAAATAAGGTGATTGAGGAAATTTCAATAACACATAGTGATGTTAACTTAGATTTACCTTTTCGTACCGACGTAAAGGCGGAAATACGAACTTTTGAAGAAAGGCCAATTTGGTCAAAACAATACCCTTACCCAATGTCAGTGAATGATTTTGTTAATAATGAGGTTCAAAGCCTGTTGCAAAAGGATATAATTAGGGAAAGTAAAAGTCCATACAATTCTCCAGTATGGGTGGTTCCAAAGAAAGGAGTAAAAGATGACGGAAGTCCTAAATTGAGATTGGTCATCGATTTCAAAAAAATTAATGAAAAAACCACATCTGATAGGTACCCAATGCCTAATCCGGAGGTTATACTTTCGAATTTGGGAAAGTCTAATTATTTTTCTACAATAGATTTGGAGTCTGGATTTTACCAGATATTAATAAAAGAAGGTGATATAGAGAAAACGGCATTTTCGGTAAATAACGGGAAGTACGAATTCCTACGAATGCCGTTCGGATTGAAAAATGCACCAAGTATTTTTCAACGAGCTATGGATAATGTATTAAGGGAATATTGGAAAGTTTTGTCACGTTTATGTCGACGATGTTATAATTTTTTCAAAACTTTGGAAGACCATAAAAAACATTTGAGTTTGGTAATTAATATATTAAGGGAGGCAAATATGAAAATATCCTCTGAAAAATCTAAGTTTTACCAAAGAGAGGTGGAATTTTTGGGATATATAGTGGCAAAGAATATAATCAAAACGGACCCAAGAAAGGTTGAAGCCATACAGAATTATCCTATACCAAAGACATTGCGTCAATTGCGGGGATTTTTGGGGCTGACAGGCTATTATAGAAAATTTATACACAATTACGCGGTTGTGGCAAAGCCATTAACTAAGCATTTGCAGGGGGAAAACGGAAAAATTTCCCAGTATTTGTCTAAGAAAAAGATAGTTAATCTAGATCAAGACGGAGTGACTGCTTGTGAAAAATTGAAGAATTTACTGGCTCAACAGGTTGAATTGACACAACCTGATTATAACAAAAAATTTGTTTTAACAACCGATGCATCAAATGTAGCTTTGGGTGCAGTATTGTCACAAGAGGGGAAACCTATTGTCTTTATATCAAAAACATTAAATTCTACGGAGCTTAATTATGCTACAAATGAAAAAGAGTTGTTCGCAATAGTATGGGCTTTGAAAGCATTGCGTAATTACCTTTACGGTGTTAGTGATCTGGAAATACACACTGTCATTTGCGATTTCGGAAAGAAATCCGAATATTAAGATTAAGAGATGGAGATCATTTATTGAAGAATTTTCTCCAAAAATTATTTACAAACCAGGTGCAACCAATGTCGTTGCTGATGCATTGTCGAGACAAATGCTTAATAATTTGACGAATTCCGAAGAACATAGTGACTCCGGTGATTCGTTAGCGGACACACAACATTCTGCTGAAAGCAGTAATGAATATCAGATTCATGAAACAAAAAAGCCATTAAATCATTTTAAGCAACAAATTTTGATAGATAACGGGGCGAAAATAACCGTGTTAGAGACAATTTAATAATAAACGATTTTTGATCGAATACGACATACCGGAAAAAATTGTTGGAGTTTTAAAAGAATATATTAACCCAAAGTTGGTTACGGGAATATATTGCTCACCTGAGGTGCTTTACGAAATAAATAACGTATTGAGGGAGGCATTTCCAACTGTAAAATTTTTTCATACGAAATTGTTCCCAAACGATATTACTAATAGAGAGGATCAGGGAGCGATTATTGGGCAAACTCACAATAGGGCACATAGAAATTATAGGGAAAATTTGGCCCAAATTAGGCAACAATATTATTGGCCATTGATGATAAAACAGTTCAAGCATATGTAAAAAATTGTAACATATGCAACAGTAATAAATATGAAAGGCACCCAAAACTTATTCCGATAGGAGAGGCACCTATTCCGGAAAGGGAGGGAGAACAACTCCATATTGATATTTTTTTCGCGCAAAAATTAAAATTTTTTATTTGTATAGATTCTTATTCTAAATATTTAATTGTAAATAAGTAGTATGTATATTCCGGACTACAACGCAATATCAAAAATATTAAAATTTTAACATTTATTATCATTTTAACTCAAAAATATTAAAATTTTAACATTTATTATCATTTTAATTCAAAATTTTAACATTTTTACCATTTAACTCATTTTTTTAACTTACAGTTACTCAAAATTTTAACATTTTTTAACATTTAACTCATTTTTTTAGCTTATATTATCTCAAAAAAAAAGTTAAAAATTTTGAGTTGGGTCGATTTAGTCCACCCCTAAATATTAACTACGAGTACCTTAAAAATATTAACTACGAGTACCTTAAAAATACTAACTACGAGTAACTATAATATAGGGGTTTTTAACATTTAACTCATTTTTTTAGCTTATATTATCTCAAAAAAAAAAAAAAAAAAAAAAAAAAAAAAAAAAAAAAAAAAAAAAAAGGATACATTTATTTTTTAAAGTACCTTTCAAAAAAAAGTCTTTGAGTCAGATTTGAACTTGCAACAAAATTATTGTTACAATTCCAACTGCTTAACCAACTCATCTAAACCGTATACCCTGAATAATGTAATTATAGTTGAGTAGTATGCAAAGCAAACAGTTGATCTTATCAACATTGCTCACAATCTATAAATAGAATAAGCTTTATAAGTATTCACAGAGTGAACTGTTGGTCTGGTGCGGACCTGTGCGGACCAAAAAATGAAATACTGTTGAATATGAGTCACAAACTGCAAGATAAGCATAATATTTGATCTAGTCTGGTGCGGACCTGTGCGGACCAAAAAATGAAATACTGTTGAATATGAGTCACAAACTGCAAGATAAGCATAATATTTCATCTAGTCTGGTGCGGACCTGTGCGGACCAAAAAATGAAATACTGTTGAATATGAGTCACAAACTGCAAGATAAGCATAATATTTGATCTAGTCTGGTGCGGACCTGTGCGGACCAAAAAATGAAATACTGTTGAATATGAGTCACAATAAGTAATAGTAACTATGAAGAAGCTTTGAATTTGTTAGAAAAAATAGACTTGAGTGATAAATCAAATTCATGAAGTAGTCGAAAAATTATTGTTTTAAACAATATAAAAAACAATTAATAAAAAATATTATTCAACAAAAATTTAAACATTTTTTATAATTCAAACATTTTTTATATTGTAAAGAAAAATTCAAACATTTTTTTATATCTACCATCATTTGTTTCTTGTTCTTTATCTATTACTAAAAATCCAAACTGTTCTTTCCAACATTGAATACACATATTTTTTAAAATATCATAATCAATATCATTACAATGGTCATTAAATATATGCTTCAGATTAGTCTTGTCTTGTTTAAATATAATTATATAGTTTGCATTATCTCTTATCAATTGTTTAGGAATTTTTGAATATGTTTGACATAAATAAAAACAAGAAATGTTATTGTGTCTACCATAAGCAAAATAATTGGCAATATTATCTTGTTGTTCTGTAGAGATATCATCAAATATTATTACAGAATATGGTTTAATATTTTCAGGTGTTGGTAGAGATTGAATTGATAAACATTTTATATCTTTAGATTCCAAATCATTTTTAATACACAATTTATTAAATTGAATTATCATATCTTCCAAAAATTTATATTTTTCTTGATAGCAAGTTTTTGAACAAATTATTATATCAGAATAATAAATCTTTGATAATATATTTAATAATACATTTGTTTTTCCGCAATTACTTGGTCCACAAATAATTGCTCTAATAATATTCGGAAATATTTCATTTAATCTTTTTATTGGTTTATGAGTATCAAAATTTTGAATAGTTAATTTAATTTTATTATCTAATTTAGTAACTTTTAAAAGACCATCCATAATTAGAATTTTAGATAAATTTTTTCATTATTAATATAATGAATTACATATTTATTTCAATTAATTTTTAGTTAATTTTAATTTTATAAAAATTAAAAAAAAAACAAGTCAAACATGCATCACTTGATTTGTTAGTGGATTATATGAATAACTATCATCACTAATAATTAAACAGTGAACGACTGTATTTGATGGAAAATCTTCTGTCCATTTAAATTCAATTTTAATATCAATAGCAGCCTCTTTAATTACCTCATTCTGTTTAGATGTATCAATGCATATTATTGGATATTCTTTTAAAGATGTATCATAATTAACTATTGGTAAATTATTTATACTAGAACCATAATATGAATTTTTAAAATCTAGAAACATATTATATAATGTATCAAATTTATTTTGATTAATAGATAGTTGCATATCATAGTTTGGATATCTATTTGTATTTAATTTAACTACAACATTTTCTAAATTACAATGGTCAAATTTACTATTGTCTTTATAATTATTCTGATTTCTTAATGTTTGAAATGCAATAAGAAAATATCTAGGTTTAGCACTAGATGATGTTATATTCCAGGTATAAGTCTTTACAGCTGGAATTGCAGTAGTACAATAGTATCTCCAATTTCTAAAATACATTTGAAAGTTTGTATTATTTGAAATTTTTTTATTAATTTCATGATCAACTTCAACTGAAAATTTATATTAACATGAGACATTCTCCATATAATTTGATTAATATCAATAGAAAAAGTATGATCACTTAAACTATTATCAATAATTAAACAATTTGTATCATCATTTGATCTTATTAATTCTAATTTTTGATTAATTCTAAAAATGAAATTTTTGTAATCATCAAAAAACCCAATTAATATACATAATGGAATGCTAACAGAAAAATAACCTTTCTTATATTATTACAAACACTACCTTTATTTACAATTTGCCAACCAGCATTATTTAATGATAAATCATTAGAAAATGATGCTAAGCCTTTAATTGTTGTTGTTATTCCAGGATTTTCAATTTTATCAATTTCAACTGAATTAATAAAATATGTAATTTTACTAAACAGATTTATTATACCATTATTCACAAAATTTATTTTATCAGGATTAAGTTTATCTAATATTTTACCATCTTTATCTTTAGCAATAATTTGACCTCTAATATTAAGTAAACTTTTTGATGGTAACGTTTTAATGTCTTGATTATTAATATTTATTTCTATTGGTCTTCCATATTCATTTAATAGTGTAGAATTAGATGGCAAATGTTCATAAAAGTCATAAGATTCGATACCTTTTTCTTCTTTCATTTATTTAACTAAAAAATATTATTAAAAATTTACTAATATGTTTTGACTAGGTCGAAACCTATGTTTAAAATAATTGTAGTCTTGTATTTAATTGTCTTATCAAATTATAAAAAAACATTATTAATAGAATAATAATTAGTACCATTGAAATGTATTCATTTTGCATTATTTTATCTATTCCATTTGAAATAATAAAATCTATTTTTGATAATTGATTATTTTTATCACATTTTATTTTATCTTCCATTTAAATAATAAATTTTTTCCATTTTTTGAATTAATGACATAATATTATATAATAATTCTTTTACTTCATTCATATTCGTTAAATTTTCTCCACTAAAATCGCTTAGTATATACTGAAAATTTCTAAAAATTTGGTAAATATAATAAATATATATGAAGAAATATAAATACATCACATTTTCTATTATAATAAATGGTACGATATTATGGTAGTGGTATTATAAATAATCTTATAAATAATCTTCCATTTGAGTTACATTCTCCAGGATATAATTATTTAGGACCTGGTACTAATCTTGAATTAAAACTTGAAAAGGATGTAAATCCAATTAATAAATTAGATGAAGCAGCTAAAGAACATGATATTGCATATTCTAAAAGTAATGATATAAAGAAAAGACATGAAGCTGATAAAATTTTAGAAGATAAAGCATGGTCAAGAGTTTCAGCAAAAGATGCTAGTTTATCAGAAAAAGTAAATGCATATTTAACTATATTACTAATGCTATGAAATTTAAAAGAAAAATGGGTATGGGTTTAACAACTCACAATTCATTAACTGAAGAATTGATAAATGTTGACTCTGTTAACGGTTCACAAAGTGAACATAATACAAATGAAAATGAAATTAATTTTATTCCAAAATGTGGACGATATATTAAATATCCAATATCTCTAAATGAAGATCAACAAAAACAAGTTTATGATGCTATGAAAAATAAAACAGATATTACTATAAAATTAGAACCAATTCAATTACAAAGAACTAAAGAAAGTGTAATGAATGAAACATATTTACCATTAACTAGAAAACAAATTAATTCTATAAAAAAACATTTAGATAATAATAAAACTACTTTTAAAATTTTTATATTAAAATTATCTATGTCTCAGTTACAAAGTTTTAATAATGAAAAAATTGGCGGATTTTTACCAGCACTATTACCACTTATTCCAGCAATAGGAGCTGCAGTTACTGCAGGAACAACATTATATAGAGCATATAATGATAAAAAAACTAACGATAAATTATTAGAAGAAAAAATACGTCATAATAAAGCATTAGAAGAAAAAAATATAAAATCTGGTAATGGTATGTTACTTAAAAAATCTGGTAATGGTATGTTACTTAAAAAAAATTTGATTTTGAATTAATTCCAATTAAACCATTAAGTAATTATGATTTAAAAAAATATGCTAGAAAATTTAATATAGCAAATTTTAGGGGTGTATTCATGAAAGATAGATTACCAGAAAAGATAAAAGATATAGAATGTGGAATAATAAATTTAGATAATAATGATGGTAATGGTACACACTGGGTAGCATATAAAAAATATAATAATCATATTTTTTACTATGATTCCTTTGCTATAAATAAATTACCAATATTAATAGAAAAATATTTCAAAACTAATGAAAATACTGTAATTTTTAATAATAATATTGATCAAGAAATAAATGAAATAATTTGTGGTCATCTATGTTTAAAATTTTTACTTAATTAAATAATGCCGACTATATCATTAGATGGAAATACTTCAATAATTTCATGTAATTTTGATGAACCAATAATTTTAGATAATAAACATATTTCAACAGAGTCAAATGAAGTTAAACATGATTTTGAAATGTGTTTGCTTAATTTTTCTACTTATAATTCTATACCGAACATATCTGAAAAATTAAAAAATAAAATTTTACATTATGTTGACTCTGTCATTGGTTCACAAAGTGAACATATTTTCGAAGGAAATGATTCACAAGATAATTTACATACAATTAACAGTGTTAACAAAAAAATTACATTTCCAACTGGTTCATATGAAATAAATGATATAAACAATTTTATAAAAGAGAAAATAAAGGGTATTACTATTAAACCAAATATGACAACATTAAAAGTTGAAATTAAAAGTAATTATATTATTGATTTTACACAAAAAAATTCCATAGCTTCATTACTAGGATTTAGTGAACAAATTATTCAACCTAATACATTAGTATCATCTGATTTACCAGTAAATATTATGAATGTTAATTCTATTAGAATAAAATGTAATATTGTAGGAGGTAGTTATGAAAATAATAAACAAACAAATATTATTCATGAATTTTTTATTAATGATAAACCTGGTGAAAAAATAAATGAAATACCTAAAAATTTAATATACTATCCAGTAAATACAAATACTATTAGAAATATAACTATTTATATTGTTGATCAGGATAATAATTTAATTGATTTTAGAAAAGAAAAAATTAGTATAAGATTAAATATTAGAAATGTAAATTGATATAAAATATTTGTTAATAAATTGGAAACAATGGGTGAAATAATACAACAACAACAAAGATTATATCATAAAATAGTAAATGGTGAAAAAATATGTTTATCTATTATAAATGGTAAAAAAATATGTTTTTCATGTTTGGAAGAAACAAATATTTCTAATTTGAATAAGGGGTATTGTAAAAAATGTTACAATCAAAAATTTGCATATCGTAACACATTACCAAGTAGAAATAAAAAAATAGAGTGTGAATGTGGTGTAAATTATACTTTATCAAATAAACAACGTCATTTTAAATCTCAATTTCATATTAAATTTATTAATAATAAAGAAAATAATGAAAAAATTAATGATAAAAATTAATATCCAATTAAGTTTAATAAAATTAATTGGTATTTACATCACACTTTAAAGTATTATAATTTTATATTGTATAAAGACGAGAAGTTAATTTATTTAAAAAAAATTTTTCTATATAAATAAGGAAAAATTAAGTAAAAATATCAACCAAATAAAAATGAATCCATTTAATATTAAAGAATTGAAATCTAAAAATTTAAAAAATTTAAAAAAATATATTAGAGCAAATAAACATATTTTTCAATTGCCAAAATATTGGTACAATAAAAAAAAAAAAAAGTTTATTAAACATAATAAGTGTTTTAATAGAAAAGCATAATAATGATGTTATTCAAAATATATTTCAAAATTTTGATGATTATGATTTTGATATTATTGATATTCAAGAAAAACAATTAAATGGTTCATGTTTTAACAATATGGTTGCTGATTTAGAGTTTACAAATAATGAAGAATTTGATATTGAAAGACATTTAGAATTAATAAAAAGAAATTGTTTCAAATATTTTTTCAAAGGTTTTAAAAAATATAGTAATTTTAAAGTGTCTTTAGGAACAGCGGTAAATATTGTGATTATTGATAAAAAAACTAATAAAATTAAAGAAAGTTATGAATATTGGTATAGATCAGAAATACATTATGTTAATAAATTAAACTATACAAAAGAATTTTATTTAATGATAGAGGAAATAAATAATAAATTCTCAGAAAAATGTACAAAAGGATCTACAGCTAGCTTTGTTAGAATAGTAAAAACACATATTAGTAGAGATAAGTCTCAAATTCTTGCTGGATCATATATTCCATTTACTAATAGAAATTGTGTTAATATTAAAAATACTGATAATAAATGTATTTTATATTGTATTTTATATTCTATTCATCAAGATGAAATTGTTAAAGATCCTCAAAGACCAACAAAATATAAAAAATATCTTGAAGATTTAGAAAATGATGATAAATTTAAAAATCTAAATTTAGAATTTCCATTTATAATTAATGAAGAAAATGTTAAAAAATTAGAAGATTATTTTAATATTACCATGAATTTTTATCATTATGATTCAGAAAAAAATGATGATGAATATTACCAAATTCAATTAATGTATAAAAGTAACTCTTTTCATTATTTCGTTAATGGTTTGCCAAAAAAACATGTTAATATTATATATATAGAAGAAAATATTACAGAAGAAACATACAAATCTCACTTTGTACTACTTAAAAATTTATCTGAATTTTTAAGTGGTAAAATTCATCATCAGCATGAACATCTACATATTTGTAATAAATGTTTTAAACATTTTGAAAAATCTGATGAATTAGAAGAACATATAAAAACATGTTATTTATTAAAAGATGATAATAATATAATACAAAATATAAAGTTACCTAAAGAGGGTGAAAATATTTTAAAATATAAATCTATTGGAGCAGAATTATTTCATCCATATACTTTATATGCTGATTTTGAATGTACTTTGGAAAAAATTAATAAAAAAAAATCTGACAAATGTAAAAATACAATATTACTTCATGAACACATTCCAAATAGTTATGGTATTTATAACACTTATAATAAACAATATATTTCAAAAAATACTTCTAATAGAAAAGTGCTATTGAAATCATTCTTAGATAATTTAATAAAATATGCTAAAGATTATTATGAAGTAAGAAAATTGAATAATATAATTCAGGATAAAGAATCGATATTAAAGTTTGATAATACTAACAATTGTGAAATTTGTGATATTCCATTTTCTGAAGAAAATAAAAAATGTTGGGATCATGACCATACAACTGGTAAATATAGAATGGCTTTATGTAATACATGTAATCTAAAGTTAAAGATGCCAAAATTTTTACCAATTATTATTCATAATTTAAAAGGTTATGATTCAAAATTATTTCTAAAATATTTAGATGAATTTCATCCTGAAACTGAAACTAGTGTTTTAGCAACAAGTACTGAAAAATTTAAACAAATTAAAAAACCAGTTATTGTAGGTGAAACTAAATATTTAAAATGTAAAAACAAAAAATGTAAATATGAGTATAATTTCATAACAAGAGACACCTGTTGTAAATGTGAATCAACAGATTTAGAATTATATACAGTTGCCGAAAAAATAATATAGAATTAAGATTTATAGATTCAATGGAATTTATAAATACTTCATTAGATAAAGCTGTTAAAAATTTATTAGATGTTAATGATATATATTGTGTAACATGTAAGAAAATAAGAAAAATGGATTATGTATCTTATAAAGTTAGTAAAAATACTAAGAATAACATATATGCTTGTAGTACTTGTTCAGTTTGTAATACTAAAAATATAAAATATATTAATTTTGATCATTTAGAAAATTTTAATAATATTTTTAAAGATTTATCATTAAAAGATAAATGTTATTTACTTAGAAAAGGCGTATATCCTTATGAATTTATTGATAATTATAAAAAATTAAGTATAACAGAATTTCCAAATCTTGAAGATTTTAATTCATCATTAAATGGAAATATTAATATTAACGATTATAAATTTGCAAATAAATTTTGGAAACATTTTAATTGTAAAACATTTAGAGACTATCACAACTGGTATTTAAAATTAGATGTTATACTTTTAAGTGATGTATTTGATAATTTTAGAAAAGAATGTTTTAAAAATTATAATTTAGATCCTATACATTATATAAGTTCACCACATTTAAGTAATACATCTGCTTTAAAATTAACCAAACAAAAATTAGAATTATTAACAGATCAAGATATGTATGAATTTTATGAAAATGGACTAGAGGTGGAATATCACAAATTGCACATAACTATGCTAAAGCTAATAATTGTTATTATTACGATGATATTGTAGAACAAGTTTATAAATTAAGTAAAGAGGAAGCTTCTCTTAAAGGTATATACGATTCTAAAAAATTAACAAGTTATATTTTATATTTAGATGCAAATAACTTATATGGATGGGCTATGTCACAAAAATTAAGTGTTGGTAATCATGAATGGTTAAATGAAGATGAAATTAAATATTTTTGTAATATTGATAATATTTTAAATAAAGATTTTGATGATGGTGATATTGGATATACATTAGAAGTTGATATAAGTATTCCTCCGGAATTACACAACTTTTATAATGATTATGCTCCAGCACCTCATCATTATGTTCCACAATTTGAAGATTTATCACCAAATCAAACAGACTTAATTAATAAAGGGATTGGTAGTAAACCAAATGATAAAATTAAAAAATTAATGTGTACGTTGTTACCAAAGAAAAATTATATAATTGATATAAGATTATTAAAAGAATATTTAAATAATGGTGTAATTTTAACTAAAATTCATAGAGGTATTAAATGTAGACAAGAAGCATGGTTAAAAAATTATATTGAAAAAAATACAACACTTAGAAAAGAAGCTAAAAACGATTTTGAAAAAGATTTTTTCAAACTTATGAATAATAGTGTATATGGTAAGCAAATGGAAAATGTTAGAAATAGACTTAATGTTAGAATAGTTAAAACTGAAAAAATTATGAGAAAACTAATAAGTAGAAATACATATCAATCAAGAAAAATAATAGATCATAATATGTGTGTAGTGTTTGGTAAAAATACAAATATTAAATTAAATAAGCCTATCTTTGGAGGTCAAAATATTTTAGATTTATCAAAATTATTAATGTTTAAAATGTATGTACAAATGAAAAAGAAATATGGTAATAGAATGAAATTATTAGGAACAGATACTGATTCATTTATTCTTTATTTTGAAGGTAAACATATTGATAATGATTTTGATATTTATTCTGAAATGAAAGATGATCTAGATAATTATGATACCAGTGATTATATAGATAATTTTCCAATTGAAGATTTAAAATCTAATATTAATAAAAAAGTACCAGGAAAATTTAAAGATGAATATAATGGAATACCAATTAGAGAATTTTGTGGACTTAGAAGTAAAATGTATGCATTTAAGACCGATGTTTGTGATAAAAAAGTTTGTAAAGGAATAAAGAAAAATAATATTAAAAAGTTAACAATTGAAGATTATAAGAATTGTTTAATTAATTTAAAAAATAAAAATGAAACTGTTCATAATATTAGATCATATGATAATAAACTATATACTACAGAAGAGAATAAAATAGGATTGTCACCCTATGATGATAAGTTTTATTTCAATAAAAAGTTGAATAATAATGATAACGATAAGTTAAATAAGACTTACAAATTACCCTGGGGACATTATGAAATAGGAAATGTAGGTAACTAAAACGAACCCCTCCTATTTACTATACATTAAATTATTAATTATATTAGATTAAGTTTTGTTTTTAATTTCAAATGAAATATGATGTGAACATATTTCAACGATGTTGAATATTTGAATTTTTATTTTGATTTATTATTTTTGTTTATCATTTATATATGTATGAATTTTTTAAATTATTTTTGAATTATATTTGTTTCAATTTGTAGTTTACTTTCTTCAATATCTGTTTCACTTTCTTCAATATTTAATTGTTTTATATATTCATCTACTTGAATACTTTTATCAATCTTATTATTAGTTTCATCATTTTGTTTAGTAATATTATTTTGATTAATATTGTCTTTATTTTGTAAAACTAAATCTTTAAGATAATTATCAATTAAAATTTGTTTTTCCGAATAACTATCCAATTGTTTTTCTAAACTGTTTTCAAAATTTTCAATATTTGTTTCTATAAAATCTACTTGTTTAGTTATGTTAATAATATCTTGATTTAAATTATTTTCTAATTGTTCTATTTCTTTATATACAACACCAAAAGCTACCACGTTATCTTTTTCTTGTTTTTCAACTTCTTTTTGAAGTAGTTGATTTAATTCCATTAATTTACTAATAATATCTTTCATTTGATCACTATTTGAACGAATTTCTTCAACTTCATTTTCTAATGATATTATTCTATTAAGAGAATATTCATTAGATGAATTTATTTCTGAAAAAGATTTTTGTCCAAACTTATCAATTCCCATTTATTAGAAAAAAATTTTTTAATTTATTTAAATTTATATGTAATTTAATTAAACAGTTAATACGTTTCCTTCGGAGAGAGTCAACATATTTTCTTCTCTTAGTTCCTCAATAATATTCATAATTTCATTATGTATTTCTGGACTATCATTTCCTGCATTATACTCTCCTAACAACAAATTTAATCTATCTTTTAATTCATTAATATCATTCCAATAAACACGTTCACATTGTGAACGATTCGCAAAACGAACATATTCAGTAGGTAAACTAGTTTTAATTTTAAAATTTTGTAATGATTTTGAAAGATTATTTTTTGAATTTAAACCAGATCCTACTTTTTCTTTTATAATTTTATTTTTAATCAATATTGGTCTAATAAAATTCATATATTTATTTCCAACGCTAGATTTAATACGTTTAGAACTTTTGTCATTATTTTGCATGTAAGCATATGTTGATAATATAATTTCTTCATAATTTTGTAAATCATTATTTGTTACAGCTGTTGATGGTTCTTTTAAAGTTATTAATTCCCATAACCCTTTTGTTCCATTATAAGTTTTATTACTTAAAATAATATCATTATTACTAATTTTTACTTCAGTATTACCAATCCATAAATCTTTTCCATCTTCAGATCTTAGACCAAAAATATTGTCACATAATTTCATATCAGAATTATTTAAATTTAAATATTTCATTGCCATATTTCCAATTTTGTCTGAAATAAATTGTACTGGTGTAGATAACGTTTCATTTGCACTACGCAAAAGAGCGTCTTTTGATGTTGATGGAGTCAACTGTTCGCTTCGTGAACCTGTGCTAGTTGTTGGTGTACTTTCAACTAATTTTTGTTTGTTTGTTTTTCTAATTGGTGATAGTTGCTTTTCGTTAAATTCATTAGTTTGTAAATTCACATTATTGTTAGGTGGTTTATATTCATGTTGTGAATCGTTTCCTTTGGAAGTATATTCACTTTCAGTGTCGTTTCTTTTGGAAACTTGCTTGACATTGTCAAACGGTTTCGACTCCGTTGAAACATGTTCACTTTGTGAATGTCCATCTATTGTTTTTTTATATGATTGATTTGATTGATTTAAATCTACTATTAAATGTTTAAAGCTATCATTTAAATTGTGAACATTAATAACTGATTGATTTAATGGTTGAATAATTGCTTCAAGATCTTCATTAATTTTTTCTTGTTTTATTACTTTGTTTAAATTAAATTGTTGAAGTTTATTTTTTAAGTCTTTTTGTGTTTTAATATATTCTTTTAAAACTTTATCTGATATCATTGTTATTTAATTAAAATAAATTTTAAATATTTTTGAAATGGATAAAGATGAATTTATTGATACTAAAAATAATGATTTTAAAATAGCAAAAGAGTTGCATAAACCAGTAAGAAAAAATTTTGAAAGAAGAAAAATTATTACTAAAGGCATAAATGAACTATGGGCAGCAGATTTACTAATTATGACAGCAGTTAATGTTAGAATTAATAGAGGATACAAATATATGCTTAATGTAATTGATACATTTTCTAAATTTGCTTATATAGAGCCATTAAAAAAGAAAGATGGAAAAACAACTTCTGAAGCATTTTTAAATATTATTAAAAAAGCAGGTTGTGCCCCAAAATTACTTCATACAGATTCTGGTAAAGAATTTTTAAATAAACATTTTCAAGAAGTTTTAGATAAATACAATATTAACATGTATCAAACATTTAGTGAAAAGAAATCATCAATTGTAGAAAGATTTAATAGAACCATTAATGAAAAACTAAAAATACGATTTGAAATTCAGAAAAATACTAATTGGATTGATGTAATTGATAAAATATTATATGAATATAATTACAAAGATATACATAGAACTATTGGTATGAAACCTTGTGAAGTAAATGAAAAAAATGAACAATTAATTTTTGATAATTGTTTTAAAATTAATAGAAACAATTTAGAAAAACCAGTTTTTAAAATTGGAGAAAAAGTAAGAATTCAGTCACATAAAAAACAATTTGAAAACAAATATAAAAATAATTGGACTCGAGAAATATTTTATATTAGTAAAATTTATCCATCTAATCCAATAACATATTTAATAAGAGATTTAAATTATGAACCAATATTGGGTAAATTTTATAAATTTGAACTTCAAAGAGTTCAAATTTGAAGTTTCAATTATTTTGCGTCCACCCTCTTCTAACGCTAAATACACTTGTAACCATGTTTGACTTTGTCAAACGGTTTCGACAGAGTCGAAACATGTGTTGATGTATAAAAATTGAATATTCTAAATCAAATATTATGCTTATCTTGCAGTTTGTGACTCGTATTCAACAGTATTTCATTTTTTTTGGTTTGTGCTTATGCTTATCTTGCAATTATGCTTATTCTATTTATAGATTGTGAGCAATGTTGATAAGATCAACTGTTTGCTTTGCATACTACTCAACTATAATTACATTATTCAGGGTATACGGTTTAGATGAGTTGGTTAAGCAGTTGGAATTGTAACAATAATTTTGTTGCAAGTTCAAATCTGACTCAAAGACTTTTTTTTGAAAGGTACTTTAAAAAATAAATGTATCCTTTTTTTTTTTTTTTTTTTTTTTTTTTTTTTTTTTTTTTTTTGAGATAATATAAGCTAAAAACATGAGTTAAATGTTAAAAACCCCTATATTATAGTTACTCGTAGTTAGTATTTTTAAGGTACTCGTAGTTAATATTTTTAAGGTACTCGTAGTTAATATTTAGGGGTGGACTAAATCGACCCAACTCAAAATTTTTAACTTTTTTTTTGAGATAATATAAGCTAAAAAAATGAGTTAAATGTTAAAAAATGTTAAAATTTTGAGTAACTGTAAGTTAAAAAAATGAGTTAAATGGTAAAAATGTTAAAATTTTGAATTAAGATGATAATAAATGTTAAAATTTTAATATTTTTGAGTTAAAATGATAATAAATGTTAAAATTTTAATATTTTTGATATTGCGTTGTAGTCCGGAATATACATACTACTTAAATATATTTGGGGATAAGCTTAATTTGGAGGAAAAAATGTTGGAACATTAATCATCTAAGTATACTACCACCAATAATACTTATAATTAATAGCCCTCTCATACCACGCAACATAACTCACCCTTCATCTCTCAATATATTCAAAGAACCGCAATTTAATTCACCAGTCATAGAATAATAAACCAACCGAAAAGAATAACACACAGTTAATCCAGTAGAAAAAAAATAAAGAAAAAAAGAAAATATATTAATATAACTCAAGGACACAATTTCTAAAATTAAATCCTTAGAATAAAATCCAGCTAAAAAAGGTATACCACATAAAGCTAAATTAGCAACATTAAAACAACCAGAAGTTAAAGGTATATAAATCCCTAATCCACCTATCAACCGAATATCTTGTGAATTATTTATATTATGAATAATAGCTCCAGCACATATAAATAGTAACGCTTTAAATAAAGCATGACTCAATAAATGAAAAAAAGCCAGTTTATAAAATCCTATTGATAAGATTCTTATTATTAAACCCAACTGACTCAAAGTAGATAAAGCAATAATTTTTTTTAAATCAAATTCAAAATTAGCTCCTAATCCAGCTATAAATATAGTCAACCCAGATAATAAAAGTAAAACTTGACCTATTCAAGAATCACATAATAAAATATTAAACCGAATTAATAAATAAATTCCAGCAGTAACAAGAGTAGAAGAATGAACTAATGCAGACACAGGAGTAGGAGCTGCTATTGCAGCAGGTAATCAAGATGAAAAAGGAATTTGTGCTCTTTTAGTTATAGCAGCTAATATAATTAATCCACCAATAATTTCTATTTCGATTCTATTTTTTATTGTTTCCAAATAAAAAATATAGTTTCAACTTCCATAATTTAGTATTCAAGCAATAGCTAATAAAAAGGCAACATCACCAATTCGATTAGACAAAGCAGTTAATATACCAGCATTATAAGATTTTACATTTTGGAAATAAATTACTAAACAATAAGAAACTAATCCCAATCCATCTCATCCTAATAAAATTCTAATTAAATTAGGACTAATAATTAATAAAATTATAGACAAAACAAATATAAGAACTAATATAATAAACGATTAATATTTACATCTCCCCCTATATACTCCTTTCTATAATAAATAACTAAAGAAGAAATTAATAAAACAAAAGATATAAATAATAAACTCATTCAATCAAATAAAAAAGTTATAACAATTCTACAAGAATTAAATCTAACTACTTCTCATTCAATAAATGTACAAAAATCCTTAATTAACATTAATAATCTAAATAAAAAAAAATTAGTTCTAAATAAAATTAAAACCAAAAATCTAATTCTACAAATAGATAAATACTTTCTCACGATTTAAAATGATCAAAAATCATATCATTGACACCACAAATCAATATTTTAAATAAACTATTTAAATAAAATTAAAGTCAAATTATACAAATGTCACTCTTCAAAATTAATAAATTTAAAGGAAATCAATGTAAAAATAATAAATAATATTCCCGAATTTTACCTCCTCTAAACGAATAAACTCCGGAAAATAACTTACCATGCTGACTATAAGCATATAAATATAAAGTATAAGCAGCTCTAAAAAAAGATAATAAATATAAAGAAATTATTGTTAATCAAGATCAACTAACAATTCTATTTAATAAACAAATTTCACCTCATAAATTTAAAGATGGAGGTGCAGCTATATTACAAGCTCTTAACAAAAAGCATCATAATGTTATAGAAGGTATAAAATTTAATAAACCCTTATTAATTAATAAACTTCGACTACCTAACCGTTCATATGTAATATTAACTAAACAAAAAAGTCCTGAAGAACAAAGTCCATGAGCAATTATTAATGTATAAGAACCACAAAATCCTAAATATCTTAAAGTTATAAGACCCCCTAAAACAATTCCTATATGAGCAACAGAAGAATAAGCAATTAAAGCCTTTAAATCAGTTTGACGTAAACAAACTAAACTAATTAGAACACCCCCAATTAATCTAATTCAAATATAATTATATTTAATACCACTTACTTGTAAAAAAGAAAAAACTCGTAATAATCCATATCCACCTAACTTCAACATAACTCCAGCTAAAATTATTGAACCAGAGACAGGTGCTTCTACATGAGCTTTTGGTAATCATAAATGAACCAAAAATATAGGTATTTTAACTAAAAAAGCTAAAATTAAAGATAAATATAATAAATCATAACAATTAACATAATCTATCAAAAGATAATAATTCAATGTCATCAAAGTATTATATAAATAAAAAATTCCTACCAATATAGGTAAAGAAACTAATAAAGTATAAAATAAAAGATAAATACCAGCTTGTAAACGTTCAGGTTGATATCCTCAACCCAAAATTAAAAATAAAGTAGGAATCAGTCTTCTTTCAAAAAATAAATAAAACATAAATAAATTTATTCTACCAAAAGTTAAAACTAAACATAATAATAAAATTAACACATTAACTAAAAAAAAGTTTTCATAATTACTATATTTATTAATAGATTCACTAGAAGTAATTATAAGTGTACAAATTCAAAAACTTAATAAAATTAATCCATATGAAATAATATCAAATCCCAAAAAATAAGGAATATTTACAAAATAATTTATACAATAATTCATTAAAATAAAAATGAAACTTACCAAAAATAGTAAATTTTGAACCGTTCAAAATGAATTTATAATAAAACAAAAAGGGATAATAAAAATTATTATAAAAATTAATTTTAACATTGTAATACATTAAATGATTGAAAATAATCATTTCCATGAGTTCGAATTATAGATACAAAAATTGAAAGACCCAAAGCCCCTTCACAAACACTAAAAGTTAAAAATATTATACTAAAATATCTTCTAAAATCTATTAAATTTAAATAAATAAATAATAAAAAAAATAAACTTAAAACAATATATTCTAATCTTAAAAGTATAGACAATAAATGTTTACGATTAAAAACAAAAACAAATAATTAAAATTAAAAAACAAGGTAATCCCCAATATAGTAATATTAACATTAGTTTTAATAGTTTAACAAAAACATTGGTCTTGTAAATCAAAAATAAGAATTAATCTTTTAAAACTTCAAGGGAAAAGAAACAACTTTATCATTAATCCCCAAAATTAATATTTTAAATAAACTACCTCCTGATATTATACAATTAACTTTATACTCAACAACATTGATTTCTAGTCTCATTTTTATTCAAATAAATCATCCATTAGCAATAGGATTAATATTATTAATTCAAACATTACAAATTTGTCTTTTAACTGGATTAATAGCTAAAAGATTCTGATTCTCGTATGTATTATTTTTAATTTTTCTAGGAGGAGTATTAGTATTATTCATCTACGTTACATCCCTAGCATCAAATGAAATATTCTCACTCTCAATGAAAACAGCCTTTTCATTTATATTAATTTTCATTTTATTAATAAGTATCAGATGATTTATAGATAAATCATATATTTCATCCTTCATTCAAAATAACGAAATACAGACTATAATTAATTTAAATACATTTACAGAAGAAAATTCTCTAAATCTTCATAAATTATATAATTATCCAACAAATTTAATTACTGTTTTATTAATAAATTACTTATTAATTACATTAATTGCAGAAGTAAAAATTACTAAATTATTCTACGGACCCCTTCGATTAATAAATTAAACTAATGAACAAACCTTTACGAACCCAACATCCATTATTCAAAATTGCAAATAATGCTCTAATAGATCTTCCAGCCCCAATTAATATTTCAGCCTGATGAAACTTCGGGTCACTATTAGGGTTATGTTTAATTATTCAAATTCTAACAGGACTTTTCTTAGCTATACATTACACAGCAGATATTAATTTAGCTTTCAATAGTGTTAATCATATTTGTCGAGATGTAAATTATGGTTGATTATTACGAACTTTACATGCTAATGGTGCATCATTTTTCTTCATTTGCATTTATCTACATATTGGTCGAGGAATTTATTACGGTTCATATTTATTTACACCTACATGACTAGTAGGTGTTCTAATTCTATTTTTAGTTATAGCAACAGCATTCATAGGTTACGTTTTACCATGAGGACAAATATCATTCTGAGGAGCCACAGTTATTACAAATCTATTATCTGCAATTCCTTACTTAGGAATTGATTTAGTTCAATGAGTTTGAGGAGGATTTGCAGTAGATAATGCCACTCTTACACGATTCTTTACATTTCATTTTATTTTACCATTTATTGTATTAGCAATAACATTAATTCATTTATTATTTTTACATCAAACAGGATCTAATAATCCAATTGGATTAAATTCTAATATTGATAAAATTCCATTCCATCCATATTTTACATACAAGGACATTGTAGGATTTATTATTATAGTTATAGCACTTCTATTATTAACTTTAATTAACCCTTACCTATTAGGAGACCCTGATAATTTCATCCCTGCTAATCCTCTAGTAACACCAGTACACATTCAACCTGAATGATACTTTCTATTTGAATATGCAATTTTACGTTCTATTCCTAATAAATTAGGAGGAGTTATTGCATTAGTCTTATCAATTGCAATCCTAGCAATTTTACCATTCTATCATTTAAGAAACTTCCGAGGAATCCAATTTTATCCTGTAAATAAAATTCTATTTTGAATTATAGTAGTTACTGTAATTCTATTAACATGAATCGGAGCACGACCTGTAGAAGATCCTTATGTACTAGTTGGACAAATTTTAACAGTAGTTTACTTCTTATATTATATTATTAATCCACTAATTAATAAATGATGAGATAATTTAATTAATTAGTTAATGAGCTTGAACAAGCATATGTTTTGAAAACATAATATAGGAACAAAAATTTCCTATTAACTTTACTAAAATCAATTAACAATATATAATATATTAAAAATAATTTAACTCCAATAAAAAATAATAAATAATTTAAAGAAAAAGGTAAAAAACACTTTCAAGCTAAATATATTAATTTATCATAACGAAACCGAGGTAAAGTTCCACGAACTCAAATAAAAACAAATGAAATAAAAACCAATTTCAAATAAAATAGTAAGTTAAATAAATCACAACCAAAAAAAAATCACACAAAATAATATACTTATAAATAAAATTCTAGCATATTCAGCTATAAAAATCAAAGCAAATCCACCACTTCTATATTCAACATTAAACCCTGAAACTAATTCAGACTCACCTTCAGCAAAATCAAAAGGGGTTCGATTAGTTTCAGCTAAACAAATACAAAATCAAACAAGTCTAACTGGAAATATAATAACAACAAATCAAATATAGCTTTGATAATAAAAAAAGTCTAAAATATTATAACTTCCAATTAAAAAAACAAAAGATAATAAAACTAAAGCCATTCTAACTTCGTAAGAAATAGTTTGAGCAACAGCTCGCAATCCCCATAATAAAGCATAATTAGAATTAGATGATCAACCAGCTACTATAACAGCATAAACCCCTAATCTAGTACAACACAAAAAAAATAAAATACCTAAATTAAAAGAAAACAATTTTACAAATAAAGGAATACATAATCAAACAATTAAAGAAATAAATAAAGAAAAAATAGGAGAAAAATAATAAGAAATATAATTTGATAAAAGAGGGTAAGTTTGTTCCTTAGTAAATAACTTAATTGCATCACAAAAAGGTTGAGGAATCCCTATTAAACCAACCTTATTAGGACCCTTACGAATCTGAATATAACCTAATACTTTACGTTCCAAAAGAGTTAAAAAAGCTACTCTTACTAAAACACAAATTACCAAAATTAATCTACCAACAAAAGATAAAATTATTTCCATAAAAATCAAGTACTATTTGTAGTGTAATCTACATAAATAAATTCTAAATTTATTGCACTAATCTGCCAAAATAGTTTATTTATATTAATAATATTCTATTATTCAAAATATAATTATTTTAATATTTGGTCCTTTCGTACTAAAATATTACAATTTATTAAAGATAGAAACCAACCTGGCTTACGCCGGTCTGAACTCAGATCATGTAAGGATTTAAAAGTCGAACAGACTTAATTTTTGAACGGCTACACCCAAAATTATACCTTAATCCAACATCGAGGTCGCAAACTTTTTTGTCGATATGAACTCTCAAAAAAAATTACGCTGTTATCCCTAAAGTAACTTAATCTTATAATCACTATTAATGGATCAATAATTCATAAATTAATGATTTTTAAAAATTAAAAGTTCATCAAATTTTAATATCACCCCAACAAAATAATTAATATTAAAAAAAATAAAATAAATCAAAAAAATTTAGTTTATATTAAATATAAAGATTTATAGGGTCTTCTCGTCTTTTAATAAAATTTTAGCTTTTTAACTAAAATATAAAATTCTATTATAAATTTATATGAAACAGCTTATACTTCGTCCAACCGTTCATACCAGCCTTCAATTAAAAGACTAATGATTATGCTACCTTTGCACAGTCAAAATACTGCGGCCATTTAAAATTATTCAGTGGGCAGGTCAGACTTTAAATATAATTCAAAAAGACATGTTTTTGTTAAACAGGCGAGTATAAATAAAATTTGCCGAGTTCTTTATATAAACTTTTCAATATAAAATATTTTAACAATACTTAAATATACTAATTTGATCATTATTACTTTTTATTTAAAATTAATAAAAAAATTTTTATAAATTCAATGAAAACAAAATTAAATAATATAAATTATAAAATAATTTATAACAAATTTATAAATGATTGCTAATTCTATGCATACATTTTAAATAAATTATTCAATAATTTTTAATATTTTATTTTAAAGCTTATCCCTTAAAATATTCAAATTAATAAATTTTTAAATTAAAAAAATAAATTAAAAATTAAAAATTTGTAAATTAAATTTATTTCTAAAAAAACTAGATACCTTTATAAACGAATAACATTTCATTTCTAATAATTTATTTAAAATAATTTTGACACATTAACTTTAATAAATTATTAACTCTTATAAAATCGAGATTAATAAATAATTATTAATTATTAGATCAACCCTGATACACAAGGTACAATAAACTAAATTTTCTTTTTAATTAAAAATTTTTCAATTATTTCAATATTCTTTCACAATACATAATAAACTATTATTAAAATTATTTTTTCACTAAAACTTACTAAAACATTATTTTTTATAATTATTTTTAATAAATTATATAAATAATAAAAAAAAATTAATAAATAAGTATTAAAATTTAATTTATATTGGTTTGCACAAAAATCTTTTCAATGTAAGTGAAATACTTTACTTAATAAGCTTTAAATTGTCATTCTAGAGGCATCTACTATGTTACGACTTATCTTATCTTAATAGTAAGAGCGACGGGCGATATGTACATATTTTAGAGCTAAAATCAAATTTTTAATCTTTAAAATTTTACTATCAAATCCACTTTCAAAAAAAAAATTTCAAATTTAAATCCATTTAAATAAATTTATTGTAACCCATCTCTACTTAAATATAAGCTACACCTTGATCTGATATAAATTTTAATAAAAATTATTGAAAATTATTACTCTAATATAATAAGATATTCTAATAACGACGGTATATAAACTGAAAAACAAATTTAAGTAAGGTACATCGTGGATTATCAATTACAGGACAGGTTCCTCTGAATAGACTAAAATACCGCCAAATTTTTTAAGTTTCAAGAACATAACTATTACTACCTTAGTATTTATTAATTACATTTTAAATAATAGGGTATCTAATCCTAGTTTATTTATAAAATTTACAAGCTTCAATTAAAATTTAATAAAAATAAATAATTTTAAAATTTCACCTAATAAAATTATACATATTTTATTTATTATAAAATTTAACTTTTACCAAAAATATCTTATTTGTATTATTTGTGTAACCGCGGCTGCTGGCACAAATTTAGCCAATACTATATAAAATTACTACTTCCAAATTTCTTTGATTTATAAAATTAATTACTGAGAATAAAAAAAATTTAATTATTATTAAAATAAATAAAATTTCACACAAAAATTTACATATAAAATAAATCAATAACAAAAACATAAGCCAAAATAAAACTTTAATAATTAAATAAATTAAAAAATATTTAAAAAAAATTTAGTTTAATCTATTTATATTATTTAGTAACATAAATTAATTATTTATTTTAAATAAATACTAAATAAATTTAATTATAATATTTATTTAGTAAATTCTTAATTATTAACAAAAATAAAGTAAAAAAAAAAATAAATTAGTATTTTATAAAATAAACCTTAATTAGTACTTCCTCCTTAAAAGTAAAAAGACCCCTAATCAAATTTACCGTTTCTCATTAAAAAAAACTCAATGAAAACAGCCTATTTCATTTCAAATGTTTTCATTGAATTTAACTGCTTATATAAAATCAACACAATAAATATAAATTATTAATTAATTAACTTAATAATAACTAAAATTAATTAAGAAATTTAGTTTAATCTATTTATTTAGTAAATTCTTAAAAGTAAAAAGACTCTAATCAAATTTATTATTTTTCATAAAAACTCAATGAAAACAGCCTTTTTCATTTCAAATAAGTTCATTAAATTTAATAAGTTAATAAAACTTAAATAATATAAATTAATTAATAAAACTAATAAATATAAAATAATTATATTTAATTTAAATTGTTTAGCATACAAAATTTAGTTTAAATAACAAAATAAAATTAAATTAATAATTAAGAATTTACTAAATAAATAGATTAAACTAAATTTTTTTTTTTTTTTTTTAATTTTCATATTTATTAAATTTTAATATTTATTGATAAATAGTCCTCTTATTTTTTAATTTTTAAAAAATTTTTTTTTCTAAATAATATATTTTATAATAATAAGACGTATACTAAGTTAGATCAATAAATATCTATATGTATATAAATATTTAATTAATTAATAGATGCCTATTAATTTTGTTAAAAACCCCCTTTAAATTAGAAGATGCAGAATTGTATATTACATTTATAGGCACATACTTTGATCTAACGTTAGGCATTTGTATAAATTAATAATAAAAATTAAATTTTTTATATTCATCTATATATTTATCTATGAGTTGTACTTTTACCTCTCGGAGATGTCTATATTGGAATTTTTAATTATCTAGATAAATAAAATACTATAAAAATTAATTTACTATATTTAATTATTATAATTAAATAAATAAATTTAATTAAATTTACCCCCTTTCTAATAAATTAACTAAGAAATTAACATTTCAAATAAGTTATTTTCCTTTAATGAATTGCCTGACGAAAAGGGTTACCTTGATAGGGTAAATTATGTAATAAATTTACATTCATTATATTTAATAGAATTAAACTATTTCTAGAGGATGGTTCCATGTGTAGAAGTCCACGCAAGTGGGGAAAGTTACTGATCGCCATTCACTTGGGAGTGGCCAGGACGATTCTTCTACATATGGTTCAAGCAGCTCACAACGGCCGGGATTAGCCCACGTATCCTCTGGGTAGCTTCCGAACACCCGTTCGGGAGTGAGCTAAAGTGAGAAGGCGAAACATTCCAGGATAGCTGGTTGTGCGTTGGGTTTGGGACCCGCCACTTAAAAATCGCCCCCCAATGAAAACTTTAAAAAAGCCTCGGATGAGATCTCCCTATACTGATGACGACCCCTGCAAACGAACTAAGGACTATGATTTGAGGGCATGCACCTGGAATGTCCGGTCCCTTAATGGGGAGGGTGCCTCTGCCCGGCTGGTTGATGTCCTCGTGAGAGTAAAGGCTGACATCACTGCCATCCAAGAGATGCGATGGACGGGGCAAGGAAAGAAAACCATAGGACCTTGCGACGTCTACTACAGCTGCCATGTAAAGGAGCGCAAATTCGGTGTCGGATTTGTTGTGGGAGAGAGACTTCGTCGCCAAGTACTGTCGTTCACTCCGGTGGACGAGCGTCTCCCAACAATCCGCATCAAAGCCCGTTTTTTTAACATATCGCTAATTTGCGCCCACGCCCCGACGGAAGAGAAGGACGATGCGACCAAAGATTCTTTCTATGAGCGCCTGGAACGTTCCTATGAGCGCTGCCCCCGCCACGACATAAAAATCGTGCTTGGCGACTTCAACGCCAGGGTGGGCAAGGAGGGAATTTTTGGTCCCACAGTCGGAAAATTCAGCCTACACAACGAAACATCCGGTAACGGACAGAGGCTGATCGACTTCGCCGGGGCCCGAAACATGGTAGTCTGCAGCACCTGATTCCAGCATAAAAAGATACACCAAGCTACCTGGCTGTCCCCTGATCGAAAAACGCGAAACCAGATCGATCATGTTGTGATAGATGGAAGACACGCTTCTAGTGTATTAGATGTACGTACGATCCGAGGACCCAACATTGACTCGGATCACTACCTTGTTGCAGCCAAACTGCGCACCCGCCTCTGTGCAGCAAAAAACGTGCATCTACCTACGCAAAGAATGTTCGACCTCGAAAAGCTGCAATCACAACAGACAGCCAGAAGATTCGCCACTCGACTCTCACTCCTGCTCTCAGAGAGTACTGCCCAACAAACCGGCATCCACGAACAATGGAGCAACATTTCTCGTTCTCTACGTACCGCCGCCGAAGAAGAAATCGGATTCCGGCGAGCCCGAAAAAACAATTGGTACGACGAGGAATGTCATGCTGCCGCAGAAAGAAAGGATGCCGCCTATAGAGCCACGCTGCGATCGGGCGCAACGCGAGCCATGTGGGATCGCTACAGAGAGCTGAAAAAGGAAGAGAGACGTATTATCCGACAGAAGAAACGAGAGGCCGAAATACGTGAGTGCGAAGAGCTTGAGATGCTGGCCAACAGGAACAACGCCCGAAAATTCTACCAGAAAGTTCGGCGGCTTACAGAAGGTTTTAAGACCGGGGCGTTTTCCTGTAAGAACAAAGACGGCGAACTGGTGACCGACGTACAGAACAATCTTAAATTATGGAGGGAACACTTCTCGAACCTATTAAACAGTGACAGCTGCGCATGTCACCGAGAAAGTGAAGATCCCGATACCCCAATCGTTGACGACGGAACTGTCGTTCCGCTACCCGATCATGACGAGGTGAGAATAGCGATAACGCGGCTAAAGAACAACAAAGCCGCGGGCGCCGACGGACTGCCGGCTGAGCTATTCAAACATGGCGGCGAGGAGCTGGTAAGGTGCATGCATCAGCTCCTATGCAAAATATGGTCGGATGAAAGCATACCTGTCGATTGGAATTTAAGTGTGCTCTGCCCAATCCATAAGAAGGGCGATCCTGCAATTTGTGCCAATTACCGCGGGATTAGTCTTCTAAATATCGCCTATAAGGTTCTAGCGAGCGTATTGTGTGAAAGGCTGAAGCCCACCGTCAACCAACTGATTGGACCTTATCAGTGTGGCTTCAGACCTGGAAAGTCTACCATCGACCAAATATTCTCAATACGCCAAATCTTGGAAAAGACCCATGAAAGGAGAATCGACACACACCATCTTTTCGTCGACTTCAAAGCTGCATTCGACAGTACGGAAAGGAGTTACCTGTATGCCGCGATGTCTGAATTTGGTATCCCCGCAAAACTAATACGGCTATGTAAGATGACGTTGCTCAACACCAGCAGCGCCGTCAGAATTGGAAAGGACCTCTCCGAGCCGTTTGATACCAAACGAGGTTTCAGACAGGGTGACTCCCTGTCGTGTGACTTCTTTAACCTGATGTTGGAGAGCATCGTGCGAACCGCAGAACTTAATCGCTCAGGCACAATTTTTTATAAGAGCGTACAATTGCTGGCGTATGCCGATGATATTGACATCATCGGCCTTAACAACCGCGCTGTTAGTTCTGCCTTCTCCAAACTGGATAAAGAGGCAAAGCGAATGGGTCTGGTGGTGAACGAGGACAAAACGAAGTACCTCCTGTCTTCAAACAAACAGTCGGCGCACTCGCGTATCGGCACCCACGTCACTGTTGACAGTTATAATTTTGAGGTTGTAAAAGACTTCGTCTATTTAGGAACCAGCATTAACACCGATAACAATGTCAGCCTTGAAATCCAACGTAGAATCTCTCTTGCCAACAAGTGCTACTTTGGACTAAGTAGGCAATTGAGTAGTAAAGTCCTCTCTCGACGAACAAAACTAACACTCTACAAGACTCTCATCATGCCCGTCCTAACGTATGGCGCAGAAGCTTGGACGATGACAACATCCGATGAAGCGACGCTTGGAGTGTTCGAGAGAAAGATTCTGCGTAAGATTTTTGGACCTTTGCACGTTGGCAACAGCGAATATCGCAGACGATGGAACGATGAGCTGTATGAGCTTTACGACGACATAGACATAGCGCAGCGAATAAAGATCCAGCGGCTACGTTGGCTGGGTCATGTCGTCCGAATGGATACAAACGCTCCGGCTTTGAAAGTATTCGATGCGGTACCAGCTGGTGGTAGCAGAGGAAGAGGGCGGCCTCCTCTGCGTTGGAAAGATCAGGTGGAGAAGGACTTGGCTTCACTTGGTGTGTCCAACTGGCGCCGGTTAGCACGAGAAAGAAACGACTGGCGCGCTTTGTTAAACTCGGCCAAAATCGCGTAAGCGGTTATAGCGCCAATTAAGAAGAAGAAGAACTATTTCTAAAAGTATCAAAAACTTTTGTGCATCATACACCAAAATATAAAATAATTATTAATAAAAACTAATAATAAAATAAATCACAAATAGTTTAATCTATTTATTTAGTAAAAAGATAAGCGAATTAAGCTACTGGGTTCATACCCCATTTATAAAGGTTTTAATCCTTTTCTTTTTAATTTTCAATAATTCTGCCAAAATCATATTTTTTTTTATTTTAATAACAGGAACATTAATTACAGTATCATCTAATTCTTGATTAAGAGCTTGAATAGGTCTAGAAATTCATTTATTATCTTTTATCCCCCTAATAAGAGATAACAATTTAATATCAACAGAAGCCTCTCTTAAGTATTTTTTAACTCAAGCAATAGCATCTGCTGTTTTATTATTTGCTATTATTATAATATACCTTAATAATTTCCCTATATTACAGTCAAATTCAATATATAATGATATAATTATTTATTCTTCTCTTTTATTAAAAAGTGGAGCAGCCCCTTTCCATTTTTGATTCGCTTTAGTATTAATAACATGACAAAAAATTGCCCCAATTATATTAATTTCGTATATTACAATTCAACAAAATATTTTTATTTTTTCAATTATTATTCTATCAACAGTTATTGGATCAATAGGAGGATTAAATCAAACATCTTTACGAAAGTTAATAGCATTTTCATCAATTAATCATCTAGGTTGAATATTAGCTGCAATACAAGTTAGTGAATCCATATGAATAACCTATTTTTGTTTTTATACATTTTTATCCTTTAGTTTAACATTTATCTTTAATAATTTTAAAATGTATCATATTAATCAATTATTTAATTCATTTTTTAATTCAAAAATTTTAAAATTTATGTTATTTCTAAATTTATTATCCTTAGGTGGACTTCCACCATTTATTGGGTTTATACCAAAATGATTAGTTATTCAATTATTAGTTTTAAATAATCAATATACTCTTATAACAATTATAACTGTAATAACTTTAATCACATTATTTTTTTATTTACGTTTGTGTTTCGCTGCTTTTATACTAAACTATGATGAAAATAATTGAACAAACTATATACAAATTAACAAAATTTCATTTAAATGTATAATAATTTTATCTTTTATTTTCACATTTAGATTAATTTTAGTATCTATTATCTATACAGCTTTTTAGTATCATCCTAAGCTAAATCAAAAATTTAGAATTTTATAAAAACATTTTTAATTTATTATAAAATAAAGGCTTTAAGTTAAATAAACTAATAACCTTCAAATCTATAAATATAAGTTAAATCTTTTAAGCCTTAGTAATACTATATTTATACTCCTTTAGAATTGCAGTCTAATGTCATTATTGACTATAAAGCTCTAAATTTAAATTTAGTTTAATCTATTTATTTAGTAAATTCTTAATTATTAATTTATAAAAATAAATTCTTTTTGATATAAAAATTTATTCTTATAAATAAACTCTTCTTGATCTGTAAAATTTACTTATAAATGAATTTTGTGATTTATAAGAATCTATTTATATAACTAAATTTTTGATTAAAAAGAATTTATTCTTATAAATAGATTTACAATCTATCGCCTATCCTTCAGCCATTTAATCATTTCAAATAAGTTATTTTCCTTTAATGAATATTTTAATTGTCTTAATCGCGACAATGATTATTCTCAACAAATCATAAAGATATTGGAACATTATATTTTATTTTTGGAGCATGAGCTGGTATAGTAGGAACATCTCTTAGAATTCTAATTCGAACTGAATTAGGACACCCAGGAGCCTTAATTGGAGATGATCAAATTTACAATGTAATTGTAACAGCTCACGCATTTGTAATAATTTTTTTTATAGTAATACCTATTATAATTGGGGGATTTGGAAATTGATTAGTACCTTTAATACTAGGAGCACCTGATATAGCATTTCCACGAATAAACAATATAAGATTTTGATTATTACCCCCTTCTCTTACACTACTACTAGTAAGTAGCATAGTAGAAAACGGAGCTGGTACAGGATGAACTGTTTATCCTCCATTATCATCTCTAATCGCTCATGGAGGAGCTTCAGTAGATTTAGCTATTTTTTCATTACATTTAGCTGGAATTTCGTCAATCCTAGGAGCAGTAAATTTTATTACAACAGTAATTAATATACGATCTACTGGTATAACATTTGATCGAATACCTTTATTTGTATGAGCTGTGGTATTAACAGCACTATTATTACTTTTATCTTTACCAGTACTAGCTGGTGCAATTACTATATTAATAACTGACCGAATCTTAAATACATCTTTTTTTGATCCTGCTGGAGGAGGAGACCCAATTTTATACCAACATTTATTTTGATTTTTTGGTCACCCAGAAGTTTATATTCTAATTTTACCTGGATTTGGAATAATTTCTCATATTATTAGTCAAGAATCAGGTAAAACGGAAACATTTGGTTCTTTAGGAATAATTTATGCAATAATAGCAATTGGACTATTAGGATTTATTGTATGAGCCCATCACATATTTACTGTTGGAATAGACGTAGACACACGAGCATATTTTACATCAGCTACTATAATTATTGCAGTACCAACAGGAATTAAAATTTTCAGTTGATTAGCTACACTACATGGAACTCAATTAAATTACTCACCAGCAATATTATGAGCTCTAGGATTTGTTTTCTTATTTACAGTAGGAGGATTAACTGGGGTAATACTTGCTAATTCATCTGTAGATATTATTTTACATGATACTTATTATGTAGTAGCACACTTCCATTATGTATTATCTATAGGAGCAGTATTCGCAATTATAGCTGGATTTATTCACTGATACCCTTTACTTACTGGATTAAATATAAACCCTAGATGACTAAAAAGTCAATTTATTATTATATTTATTGGAGTAAATTTAACATTCTTTCCCCAACATTTCTTAGGACTAGCAGGTATACCTCGACGATATTCAGATTATCCAGATGCATATACAACATGAAATATTATCTCAACTATTGGGTCTTCTATTTCATTATTAGGAATTTTATTTTTCTTATTTATTATTTGAGAAAGTATAATTTCCCAACGACAAGTTATTTACCCTATACAACTAAGTTCATCAATTGAGTGACTTCAAAATACCCCTCCCGCTGAACATAGTTATTCTGAATTACCACTTTTAACTAATTTCTAATATGGCAGATTAGTGCAATGGATTTAAGCTCCATATATAAAGTATTTCACTTTTATTAGAATTATAAGTATAAAATAATTATCTATCTATTTATTTAGTAAATTCTTAATTATTAATATATATATACATATATTATACACACATAATGACAACATGAGCAGCCCTTGGCCTTCAAGATAGTGCCTCTCCCTTAATAGAACAATTATCATTTTTTCACGATCATACCCTTATAATTTTAGTAATAATCACAACTTTAGTAGGTTACTTAATATTTATATTATTTTTTAATTCATACACAAATCGAAACCTACTACATGGACAAACTATTGAAGTAATTTGAACAATTCTGCCAGCTATTATTCTATTATTTATTGCTTTTCCTTCTTTACGACTTTTATATTTAATCGACGAAATTAATGAACCTTCAGTAACTCTAAAAGCTATTGGACACCAATGATACTGAAGTTATGAATATTCAGATTTTATAAATGTAGAATTTGATTCATATATAATCCCAACAAATGAATTAACAGCAGATAGATTCCGATTATTAGATGTAGATAATCGTGTTATTTTACCAATAAATTCACAAATTCGTATTTTAGTAACAGCTGCAGATGTAATCCATTCATGAACAGTACCCGCTCTTGGAGTAAAAGTAGATGGAACTCCTGGACGATTAAATCAAATTAATTTTTTAATAAATCGACCAGGGTTATTCTACGGTCAATGTTCTGAAATTTGCGGTGCTAATCATAGTTTTATACCTATTGTTATTGAAAGTATTCCTGTTAACCATTTTATTAAATGAATTACAAATAGAGTAAATTCATCATTAGATGACTGAAAGCAAGTACTGGTCTCTTAAACCACTCAATAGTAAATTAGCACTTACTTCTAATGATTTATAAATTATATTTAATAATAAAAAAATTAGTTAAATACATAACATTAGTTTGTCAAACTAAAATTATTAAACTTATTAATATTTTTTAATTCCACAAATAGCCCCAATTGGTTGATTAAGTTTATTTATTATTTTTTCTATCACATTTATACTTTTTAGAATAATAAATTACTACTCTGTAATTCCTCAACCCCCTAAATCTGATTCAACTAAAAAGTCTTCAACTCAACCTCTTAATTAGAAATGATAACAAATTTATTCTCAGTTTTTGACCCCACCTCAAGCATTTTTAATTTATCTCTTAATTGAATAAGAACTCTTTTAGGATTAATAGTAATCCCTTCAATATATTGATTAATACCTTCACGATATCATATTTTCTGAAATTCAATTTTATTAACTTTACACAAAGAATTTAAAACTTTATTAGGATCTACAGGACATTCAGGGTCAACTTTTATTTTCGTTTCTTTATTTTCACTAATTTTATTTAATAATTTCATAGGACTGTTCCCTTATATTTTCACAAGTACAAGTCATTTAACATTAACTTTAACATTAGCTTTACCTTTATGATTATGTTTCATAATTTATGGTTGAATTAATCATACCCAACATATATTTGCACATTTAGTTCCTCAAGGAACACCAGCAATTTTAATACCATTCATAGTATGTATTGAAACAATTAGAAATTTAATTCGACCAGGAACTCTAGCAGTACGATTAGCAGCTAATATAATTGCAGGTCACTTGTTATTAACTCTTCTAGGAAATACAGGCCCATCACTTTCATATGCTATTATTTCGCTATTAATTATTGCTCAAATTGCTTTATTAGTACTTGAATCAGCTGTAGCAATTATTCAATCCTATGTATTCGCAGTATTAAGTACTTTATACTCTAGAGAAGTAAATTAATTTTTATAATGTCAACACACGCTAATCATCCATTTCATTTAGTAGATTATAGTCCATGACCTTTAACAGGAGCTATTGGAGCAATAACATCAGTTTCAGGTTTAGTTAAATGATTCCATCAATATGATATCTCACTATTCTTATTAGGTAATATTATTACTATTTTAACTGTCTATCAATGATGACGAGATGTTTCTCGTGAAGGAACTTTCCAAGGATTACACACCCTACCTGTAACATTAGGTCTACGATGAGGAATAATTTTATTTATTTTATCAGAAGTTTTATTTTTTGTATCATTTTTTTGAGCTTTTTTCCATAGAAAATTATCTCCAACAATTGAATTAGGAGCTTCATGACCACCAGCCGGAATTAAACCTTTCAACCCATTTCAAATTCCTTTATTAAATACAGCTATCTTATTAGCCTCAGGAGTAACTGTAACATGAGCCCATCATAGTTTAATAGAAGGTAATCATTCTCAAGCAACACAAGGATTATTCTTCACAGTATTATTAGGAGTATATTTTACTATTTTACAAGCATATGAATATATTGAGGCACCATTCACAATTGCTGATTCAGTTTACGGTTCTACATTTTTTATAGCTACAGGATTTCACGGAATTCATGTATTAATTGGAACAACTTTCTTATTAATCTGTTTAATCCGACATTTAAATAATCATTTTTCAAAAACACATCATTTCGGTTTTGAAGCAGCCGCTTGATATTGACATTTCGTTGATATTGTTTGATTATTTCTATATATTTCAATTTATTGATGAGGAGGATAATAAAATAATATAATTAATATTTACAATATCTATATAATATATAACGTATATTTGACTTCCAATCATAAAGTTTACTAATTAGTAGTATAGATAATTTTCTCAATTCTTATCATAGCTCTAACCCTAATAACAATTACAAGTATTGTAATAATTTTAGCTTCTATTTTATCAAAAAAAAGTATAGCAGATCGAGAAAAATGCTCCCCATTTGAATGTGGATTTGATCCAAAATCATCATCACGTCTTCCATTCTCTATACGATTCTTCCTAATTACAATTATTTTTTTAATTTTTGATGTAGAAATTGCATTAATTTTACCAATAATTTTAATTATTAATTTATCAAACATTATAATATGAACAATTACATCAATTATTTTTATTATAATCTTAATTATTGGTTTATATCACGAATGAAATCAAGGTATATTAAATTGATCTAACTAATATTATAAATAATACAAATAAAGAAGGATTGTAGTTAATTATAACATTTGATTTGCATTCAGAAAGTATTCAATTTTCAATCTATCTTATTTAATCTATTTATTTAGTAAATTCTTAATTATTAATTTAATAAATAAAAACGAATATGAAGCGATTTATTGCAATTAGTTCCGACCTAATTTTAGGTAATTTACTACCCTTATTCTATAATTTAAAATTTAGTTTAATCTATTTATTTAGTAATATAAATTCTTAATTATTAATTTAATTGAAGCCAAAAAGAGGCATATCACTGTTAATGATAGAACTGAAATTTAATTTCCAATTAAGGAAGTAAGATGTTCAAGAAAAAGCTGCTAACTTTTATCTTTTAATGGTTAAATTCCATTTATACTTCTATTTATATAGTTTAACAAAAACATTACATTTTCATTGTAAAATTAAAAATATTTTTTTTATAAATTACTAAATTTTATTACTTACATTTATTTGATAAATAAAATTATAATACATTTATTTATAATAATTTATCTTATCAAAAAAGCTCAATGAAAACAGCCTTTTTCATTTCAAATAAGTTATTTTCCTTTAATGAATTGACTGACGAAAAGAATTACCTTGATAGGGTAATTATGTAATTTACTAAAACTTATTCACTACATTCAAGAATTAAACAATTACCCTAACATCTTCAGTGTTATATTCTACAATTTGAGCTACTTGAATAAAATAGGAAAAAAAATCTAAAAAGGAAAGTAATTCATAAAACAAATAATAAAAGATAAATTTTTAAATTATTATTATGTAAAAAATAAACTAATTGAGAATATTCTACCAACTTATTATATAAACTCTGTCCTCCTATAAATTCAGATCATCCTTGATCAAAAGATTTATAAACAATTCTTCCTAAAACTAAAGGAGGATTAATTACACCATAAGTAGAAATATAAGGTATAAATCATATCGAACCAGAAAAATAACTTACTAAATAATTATTTAAAGATTTATTAAAATAAAATAAAGATACATTTGAAATTAAATAACCTAATAACCCCCCGCTAATACAGACAAATAAAGTTAATAATTTCAAATAAATTGGTAAACAAATTATATAAGGAGTAGGAAAAATTAATCATCTAAGTATACTACCACCAATAATACTTATAATTAATAGCCCTCTCATACCACGCAACATAACTCACCCTTCATCTCTCAATATATTCAAAGAACCGCAATTTAATTCACCAGTCATAGAATAATAAACCAACCGAAAAGAATAACACACAGTTAATCCAGTAGAAAAAAAATAAAGAAAAAAAGAAAATATATTAATATAACTCAAGGACACAATTTCTAAAATTAAATCCTTAGAATAAAATCCAGCTAAAAAAGGTATACCACATAAAGCTAAATTAGCAACATTAAAATAACCAGAAGTTAAAGGTATATAAATCCCTAATCCACCTATCAACCGAATATCTTGTGAATTATTTATATTATGAATAATAGCTCCAGCACATATAAATAGTAACGCTTTAAATAAAGCATGACTCAATAAATGAAAAAAAGCCAGTTTATAAAATCCTATTGATATAAAAATAAAAAAAATATGATAAATAAATAAAAAAAATAAATAAAGATTCTTATTATTAAACCCAACTGACTCAAAGTAGATAAAGCAATAATTTTTTTTAAATCAAATTCAAAATTAGCTCCTAATCCAGCTATAAATATAGTCAACCCAGATAATAAAAGTAAAACTTGACCTATTCAAGAATCACATAATAAAATATTAAACCGAATTAATAAATAAATTCCAGCAGTAACAAGAGTAGAAGAATGAACTAATGCAGAAACAGGAGTAGGAGCTGCTATTGCAGCAGGTAATCAAGATAAAAAAGGAATTTGTGCTCTTTTAGTTATAGCAGCTAATATAATTAATCCACCAATAATTTCTATTTCGATTCTATTTTTTATTGTTTCCAAATAAAAAATATAGTTTCAACTTCCATAATTTAGTATTCAAGCAATAGCTAATAAAAAGGCAACATCACCAATTCGATTAGACAAAGCAGTTAATATACCAGCATTATAAGATTTTACATTTTGGAAATAAATTACTAAACAATAAGAAACTAATCCCAATCCATCTCATCCTAATAAAATTCTAATTAAATTAGGACTAATAATTAATAACATTATAGACAAAACAAATATAAGAACTAATATAATAAAACGATTAATATTTACATCTCCCCCTATATACTCCTTTCTATAATAAATAACTAAAGAAGAAATTAATAAAACAAAAGATATAAATAATAAACTCATTCAATCAAATAAAAAAGTTATAACAATTCTACAAGAATTAAATCTAACTACTTCTCATTCAATAAATGTACAAAAATCCTTAATTAACATTAATAATCTAAATAAAAAAAAATTAGTTCTAAATAAAATTAAAACCAAAAATCTAATTCTACAAATAGATAAATACTTTCTCACGAGTTAAAATGATCAAAAATCATATCATTGACACCACAAATCAATATTTTAAATAAACTATTTAAATAAAATTAAAGTCAAATTATACAAATGTCACTCTTCAAAATTAATAAATTTAAAGGAAATCAATGTAAAAATAATAAATAATATTCCCGAATTTTACCTCCTCTAAACGAATAAACTCCGGAAAATAACTTACCATGCTGACTATAAGCATATAAATATAAAGTATAAGCAGCTCTAAAAAAAGATAATAAAGATAAAGAAATTATTGTTAATCAAGATCAACTAACAATTCTATTTAATAAACAAATTTCACCTAATAAATTTAAAGATGGAGGTGCAGCTATATTACAAGCTCTTAACAAAAATCATCATAATGTTATAGAAGGTATAAAATTTAATAAACCCTTATTAATTAATAAACTTCGACTACCTAACCGTTCATATGTAATATTAACTAAACAAAAAAGTCCTGAAGAACAAAGTCCATGAGCAATTATTAATGTATAAGAACCACAAAATCCTAAATATCTTAAAGTTATAAGACCCCCTAAAACAATTCCTATATGAGCAACAGAAGAATAAGCAATTAAAGCCTTTAAATCAGTTTGACGTAAACAAACTAAACTAATTAGAACACCCCCAATTAATCTAATTCTAATTCAAATATAATTATATTTAATACCACTTACTTGTAAAAAAGAAAAAACTCGTAATAATCCATATCCACCTAACTTCAACATAACTCCAGCTAAAATTATTGAACCAGAGACAGGTGCTTCTACATGAGCTTTTGGTAATCATAAATGAAGCAAAAATATAGGTATTTTAACTAAAAAAGCTAAAATTAAAGATAAATATAATAAATCATAACAATTAACATAATCTATCAAAAGATAATAATTCAATGTCATCAAAGTATTATATAAATAAAAAATTCCTACCAATATAGGTAAAGAAACTAATAAAGTATAAAATAAAAGATAAATACCAGCTTGTAAACGTTCAGGTTGATATCCTCAACCCAAAATTAAAAATAAAGTAGGAATCAGTCTTCTTTCAAAAAATAAATAAAACATAAATAAATTTATTCTACCAAAAGTTAAAACTAAACATAATAATAAAATTAACACATTAACTAAAAAAAAGTTTTCATAATTACTATATTTATTAATAGATTCACTAGAAGTAATTATAAGTGTACAAATTCAAAAACTTAATAAAATTAATCCATATGAAATAATATCAAATCCCAAAAAATAAGAAATATTTACAAAATAATTTTAACAATAATTCATTAAAATAAAAATAAAACTTACCAAAAATAGTAAATTTTGAAGCGTTCAAAATGAATTTATAATAAAACAAAAAGGTATAATAAAAATTATTATAAAAATTAATTTTAACATTGTAATACATTAAATGATTGAAAATAATCATTTCCATGAGTTCGAATTATAGATACAAAAATTGAAAGACCCAAAGCCCCTTCACAAACACTAAAAGTTAAAAATATTATACTAAAATATCTTCTAAAATCTATTAAATTTAAATAAATAAATAATAAAAAAAATAAACTTAAAACAATATATTCTAATCTTAAAAGTATAGACAATAAATGTTTACGATTAAAAACAAAAACAAATAATTAAAATTAAAAAACAAGGTAATCCCCAATATAGTAATATTAACATTAGTTTTAATAGTTTAACAAAAACATTGGTCTTGTAAATCAAAAATAAGAATTAATCTTTTAAAACTTCAAGGGAAAAGAAACAACTTTATCATTAATCCCCAAAATTAATATTTTAAATAAACTACCTCCTGATATTATACAATTAACTCATCTCTCATTTTTATTCAAATAAATCATCCATTAGCAATAGGATTAATATTATTAATTCAAACATTACAAATTTGTCTTTTAACTGGATTAATAGCTAAAAGATTCTGATTCTCGTATGTATTATTTTTAATTTTTCTAGGAGGAGTATTAGTATTATTCATCTACGTTACATCCCTAGCATCAAATGAAATATTCTCACTCTCAATGAAAACAGCCTTTTCATTTATATTAATTTTCATTTTATTAATAAGTATCAGATGATTTATAGATAAATCATATATTTCATCCTTCATTCAAAATAACGAAATACAGACTATAATTAATTTAAATACATTTACAGAAGAAAATTCTCTAAATCTTCATAAATTATATAATTATCCAACAAATTTAATTACTGTTTTATTAATAAATTACTTATTAATTACATTAATTGCAGAAGTAAAAATTACTAAATTATTCTACGGACCCCTTCGATTAATAAATTAAACTAATGAACAAACCTTTACGAACCCAACATCCATTATTCAAAATTGCAAATAATGCTCTAGTAGATCTTCCAGCCCCAATTAATATTTCAGCCTGATGAAACTTCGGGTCACTATTAGGGTTATGTTTAATTATTCAAATTCTAACAGGACTTTTCTTAGCTATACATTACACAGCAGATATTAATTTAGCTTTCAATAGTGTTAATCATATTTGTCGAGATGTAAATTATGGTTGATTATTACGAACTTTACATGCTAATGGTGCATCATTTTTCTTCATTTGCATTTATCTACATATTGGTCGAGGAATTTATTACGGTTCATATTTATTTACACCTACATGACTAGTAGGTGTTCTAATTCTATTTTTAGTTATAGCAACAGCATTCATAGGTTACGTTTTACCATGAGGACAAATATCATTCTGAGGAGCCACAGTTATTACAAATCTATTATCTGCAATTCCTTACTTAGGAATTGATTTAGTTCAATGAGTTTGAGGAGGATTTGCAGTAGATAATGCCACTCTTACACGATTCTTTACATTTCATTTTATTTTACCATTTATTGTATTAGCAATAACATTAATTCATTTATTATTTTTACATCAAACAGGATCTAATAATCCAATTGGATTAAATTCTAATATTGATAAAATTCCATTCCATCCATATTTTACATACAAAGACATTGTAGGATTTATTATTATAGTTATAGCACTTCTATTATTAACTTTAATTAACCCTTACCTATTAGGAGACCCTGATAATTTCATCCCTGCTAATCCTCTAGTAACACCAGTACACATTCAACCTGAATGATACTTTCTATTTGCATATGCAATTTTTCGTTCTATTCCTAATAAATTAGGAGGAGTTATTGCATTAGTCTTATCAATTGCAATCCTAGCAATTTTACCATTCTATCATTTAAGAAACTTCCGAGGAATCCAATTTTATCCTGTAAATAAAATTCTATTTTGAATTATAGTAGTTACTGTAATTCTATTAACATGAATCGGAGCACGACCTGTAGAAGATCCTTATGTACTAGTTGGACAAATTTTAACAGTAGTTTACTTCTTATATTACATTATTAATCCACTAATTAATAAATGATGAGATAATTTAATTAATTAGTTAATGAGCTTGAACAAGCATATGTTTTGAAAACATAATATAGGAACAAAAATTTCCTATTAACTTTACTAAAATCAATTAACAATATATAATATATTAAAAATAATTTAACTCCAATAAAAAATAATAAATAATTTAAAGAAAAAGGTAAAAAACACTTTCAAGCTAAATATATTAATTTATCATAACGAAACCGAGGTAAAGTTCCACGAACTCAAATAAAAACAAATGAAATAAAAACCAATTTCAAATAAAATAGTAAGTTAAATAAATCACAACCAAAAAAAAATCACACAAAATAATATACTTATAAATAAAATTCTAGCATATTCAGCTATAAAAATCAAAGCAAATCCACCACTTCTATATTCAACATTAAACCCTGAAACTAATTCAGACTCACCTTCAGCAAAATCAAAAGGGGTTCGATTAGTTTCAGCTAAACAAATACAAAATCAAACAAGTCTAACTGGAAATATAATAACAACAAATCAAATATAGCTTTGATAATAAAAAAAGTCTAAAATATTATAACTTCCAATTAAAAAAACAAAAGATAATAAAACTAAAGCCATTCTAACTTCGTAAGAAATAGTTTGAGCAACAGCTCGCAATCCCCCTAATAAAGCATAATTAGAATTAGATGATCAACCAGCTACTATAACAGCATAAACCCCTAATCTATATTAGTACAACACAAAAAAAATAAAATACCTAAATTAAAAGAAAACAATTTTACAAATAAAGGAATACATAATCAAACAATTAAAGAAATAAATAAAGAAAAAATAGGAGAAAAATAATAAGAAATATAATTTGATAAAAGAGGGTAAGTTTGTTCCTTAGTAAATAACTTAATTGCATCACAAAAAGGTTGAGGAATCCCTATTAAACCAACCTTATTAGGACCCTTACGAATCTGAATATAACCTAATACTTTACGTTCCAAAAGAGTTAAAAAAAGCTACTCTTACTAAAACACAAATTACCAAAATTAATCTACCAACAAAAGATAAAATTATTTCCATAAAAATCAAGTACTATTTGTAGTGTAATCTACATAAATAAATTCTAAATTTATTGCACTAATCTGCCAAAATAGTTTATTTATATTAATAATATTCTATTATTCAAAATATAATTATTTTAATATTTGGTCCTTTCGTACTAAAATATTACAATTTATTAAAGATAGAAACCAACCTGGCTTACGCCGGTCTGAACTCAGATCATGTAAGGATTTAAAAGTCGAACAGACTTAATTTTTGAACGGCTACACCCAAAATTATACCTTAATCCAACATCGAGGTCGCAAACTTTTTTGTCGATATGAACTCTCAAAAAAAATTACGCTGTTATCCCTAAAGTAACTTAATCTTATAATCACTATTAATGGATCAATAATTCATAAATTAATGATTTTTAAAAATTAAAAGTTCATCAAATTTTAATATCACCCCAACAAAATAATTAATATTAAAAAAAATAAAATAAATCAAAAAAATTTAGTTTATATTAAATATAAAGATTTATAGGGTCTTCTCGTCTTTTAATAAAATTTTAGCTTTTTAACTAAAATATAAAATTCTATTATAAATTTATATGAAACAGCTTATACTTCGTCCAACCGTTCATACCAGCCTTCAATTAAAAGACTAATGATTATGCTACCTTTGCACAGTCAAAATACTGCGGCCATTTAAAATTATTCAGTGGGCAGGTCAGACTTTAAATATAATTCAAAAAGACATGTTTTTGTTAAACAGGCGAGTATAAATAAAATTTGCCGAGCTCTTTATATAAACTTTTCAATATAAAATATTTTAACAATACTTAAATATACTAATTTGATCATTATTACTTTTTATTTAAAATTAATAAAAAAATTTTTATAAATTCATTGAAAACAAAATTAAATAATATAAATTATAAAATAATTTATAAATGATTGCTAATTCTATGCATACATTTTAAATAAATTATTCAATAATTTTTAATATTTTATTTTAAAGCTTATCCCTTAAAATATTCAAATTAATAAATTTTTAAATTAAAAAAATAAATTAAAAATTAAAAATTTTTAAATTAAATTTATTTCTAAAAAAACTAGATACCTTTATAAACGAATAACATTTCATTTCTAATAATTTATTTAAAATAATTTTGACACATTAACTTTAATAAATTATTAACTCTTATAAAATCGAGATTAATAAATAATTATTAATTATTAGATCAACCCTGATACACAAAGTACAATAAACTAAATTTTCTTTTTAATTAAAAATTTTTCAATTATTTCAATATTCTTTCACAATACATAATAAACTATTATTAAAATTATTTTGTCACTAAAACTTACTAAAACATTATTTTTTATAATTATTTTTAATAAATTATATAAATAATAAAAAAAAAATTAATAAATAATATTAAAATTCAATTTATATTGATTTGCACAAAAATCTTTTCAATGTAAATGAAATACTTTACTTAATAAGCTTTAAATTGTCATTCTAGAGGCATCTACTATGTTACGACTTATCTTATCTTAATAGTAAGAGCGACGGGCGATGTGTACATATTTTAGAGCTAAAATCAAATTTTTAATCTTTAAAATTTTACTATCAAATCCACTTTCAAAAAAAAAACTTCAAATTTAAATCCATTTAAATAAATTTATTGTAACCCATCTCTACTTAAATATAAGCTACACCTTGATCTGATATAAATTTTAATAAAAATTATTGAAAATTATTACTCTAATAAGATATTCTAATAACGACGGTATATAAACTGAAAAACAAATTTAAGTAAGGTACATCGTGGATTATCAATTACAGGACAGGTTCCTCTGAATAGACTAAAATACCGCCAAATTTTTTAAGTTTCAAGAACATAACTATTACTACCTTAGTATTTATTAATTACATTTTAAATAATAGGGTATCTAATCCTAGTTTATTTATAAAATTTACAAGCTTCAATTAAAATTTAATAAAAATAAATAATTTTAAAATTTCACCTAATAAAATTATACATATTTTATTTATTATAAAATTTAACTTTTACCAAAAATATCTTATTTGTATTATTTGTGTAACCGCGGCTGCTGGCACAAATTTAGCCAATACTATATAAAATTACTACTTCCAAATTTCTTTGATTTATAAAATTAATTACTGAGAATAAAAAAAATTTAATTATTATTAAAATAAATAAAATTTCACACAAAAATTTACATATAAAATAAATCAATAACAAAAACATAAGCCAAAATAAAACTTTAATAATTAAATAAATTAAAAAATATTTAAAAAAAATTTAGTTTAATCTATTTATATTATTTAGTAACATAAATTAATTATTTATTTTAAATAAATACTAAATAAATTTAATTATAATATTTATTTAGTAAATTCTTAATTATTAACAAAAATAAAGTAAAAAAAAAAATAAATTAGTTTTTTTATAAAATAAACCTTAATTAGTACTTCCTCCTTAAAAGTAAAAAGACCCCTAATCAAATTTACCGTTTCTCATTAAAAAAAAACTCAATGAAAACAGCCTATTTCATTTCAAATGTTTTCATTGAATTTAACTGCTTATATAAATCAACACAATAAATATAAATTATTAATTAATTAACTTAATAATAACTAAAATTAATTAAAAAATTTAGTTTAATCTATTTATTTAGTAAATTCTTAAAAGTAAAAAGACTCTAATCAAATTTATTATTTTTCATAAAATCTCAATGAAAACAGCCTTTTTCATTTCAAATAAGTTCATTAAATTTAATAAGTTAATAAAACTTAAATAATATAAATAAATTAATAAAACTAATAAATATAAAATAATTATATTTAATTTAAATTATTTAGCATAAAAAATTTAGTTTAAATAACAAAATAAAATTAAATTAATAATTAAGAATTTACTAAATAAATAGATTAAACTAAATTTTTTTTTTTTTTTTTTTAATTTTCATATTTATTAAATTTTAATATTTATTGATAAATAGTCCTCTTATTTTTTAATTTTTAAAAATTTTTTTTTTCTAAATAATATATTTTATAATAATAAGACGTATACTAAGTTAGATCAATAAATATCTATATGTATATAAATATTTAATTAATTAATAGATGCCTATTAATTTTGTTAAAAAACCCCTTTAAATTAGAAGATGCAGAATTGTATATTACATTTATAGGCACATACTTTGATCTAACGTTAGGCATTTGTATAAATTAATAATAAAAATTAAATTTTTTATATTCATCTATATATTTATCTATGAGTTGTACTTTTACCTCTCGGAGATGTCTATATTGGAATTTTTAATTATCTAGATAAATAAAATACTATAACAATTAATTTACTATATTTAATTATTATAATTAAATAAATAAATTTAATTAAATTTACCCCCTTTCTAATAAATTAACTATTAAAAAAAAAAAAAAAAAAAAAAACTCAATGAAAACAGCCTTTTTCATTTCAAATAAGTTATTTTCCTTTAATGAATTGCCTGACGAAAAGGGTTACCTTGATAGGGTAAATTATGTAATAAATTTACATTCATTATATTTAATAGAATTAAACTATTTCTAAAAGTATCAAAAACTTTTGTGCATCATACACCAAAATATAAAATAATTATTAATAAAAACTAATAATAAAATAAATCACAAATAGTTTAATCTATTTATTTAGTAAAAAGATAAGCTAATTAAGCTACTGGGTTCATACCCCATTTATAAAGGTTTTAATCCTTTTCTTTTTAATTTTCAATAATTCTGCCAAAATCATATTTTTTTTTATTTTAATAACAGGAACATTAATTACAGTATCATCTAATTCTTGATTAAGAGCTTGAATAGGTCTAGAAATTAATTTATTATCTTTTATCCCCCTAATAAGAGATAACAATTTAATATCAACAGAAACCTCTCTTAAGTATTTTTTAACTCAAGCAATAGCATCTGCTGTTTTATTATTTGCTATTATTATAATATACCTTAATAATTTCCCTATATTACAGTCAAATTCAATATCTATATATATAAATGTGAAAATCTGTCCCTATGTTCGCTTATAACTCGAGAATGGCTGAACGGATTTATCTTACCTTGGTCTTGAATTATTCGTGGAGGTCTAGGGAAGGTTTAAAAGGTGAGAAAAATTTGAACAATTGCCGGGAAAATGGTCAAAAGGTGGACCCGGGTAACCTTCGGATGTGTATATACAATATGGGTATCAAATGGAAGCTGTTGGTGAATGCTTTAGTTCAGAGTATTTTTCATGCGGCTCCGTGACTAGGGTCCCGAGATAGTGACCAACACGTGGACCCTAGAATGTGTTTGTACAATATGGATATCAATTGGAAGCTGTTGGTGAATGCTTTAGTACAGAGTATTTCTCATGCCGCTCCGTGACTGGGGTCTCGAGATATAGGTCAAAACGTGGACCCGGGTAACCTTCGGATGTGTATATACAATATGGGTATCAAATGGAAGCTGTTGGTGAATGCTTTAGTTCAGAGTATTTTTCATGCCGCTCCGAGACTGGGGTCTCGAGATATAGGTCAAAACGTGGGCCCGGGTAACCTTAGAATGTGTATATACAATATGGGTATCAAATGGAAGCTGTTGGTGAATGCTTTAGTTCAGAGTATTTTTCATGCGGCTCCGTGACTAGGGTCCCGAGATAGTGACCAACACGTGGACCCTAGAATGTGTTTGTACAATATGGATATCAATTGGAAGCTGTTGGTGAATGCTTTAGTACAGAGTATTTCTCATGCCGCTCCGTGACTAGGGTCTCGAGATATAGGTCAAAACGTGGACCCGGGTAACCTTGGGATGTGTATGTACAATATGGGTATCAAATGGAAGCTGTTAGTGAATGCTTTAGTTCATAGTATTTTTCATGCCGCTCCGTGACTAGGGTCTCGAGATAGAGACCAAAACATGGAGCCTAGAATGTGTTTGTACAATATGGATATCAAATTGAAGCTGTTGGTGAATGCTTTAGTTCAGAGTATTTTTCATGCCGCTCCGTGACTGGGGTCTCGAGATATAGGTCAAAACGTGGACCCGGGTAACCTTCGGATGTGTATATACAATATGGGTATCAAATGGAAGCTGTTGGTGAATGCTTTAGTTCAGAGTATTTTTCATGCCGCTCCGTGACTAGGGCCTCGAGATAGAGACCAACACTTGGACCCTAGAATGTGTTTGTACAATATGGATATCAATTGGAAGCTGTTGGTGAATGCTTTAGTTCACAGTATTTTTCATGCCGCTCCGTGACTAGGGCCTCGAGATAGAGACCAAAACGTGGAGCCTAGAATATGTTTGTACAATATGGATATCAAATTGAAGCTGTTGGTGAATGCTTTAGTTCAGAGTATTTTTCATGCCGCTCCGTGACTAGGGCCTCGAGATAGAGACCAACACGTGGACCTTAGAATGTGTTTGTACAATATGGATATCAATTGGAAGCTGTTGGTGAATGCTTTAGTGCAGTGTATTTTTAATGCCGCTCCGTGACTAGGGTCTCGAGATATAGGTCAAAACGTGGACCCGGGTAACCTTCGGATGTGTATATACAATATGGGTATCAAATGGAAGCTGTTGGTGAATGCTTTAGTTCAGAGTATTTTTCATGCCGCTCCGTGACTAGGGTCCCGAGATAGAGACCAACACGTGGACCCTAGAATGTGTTTGTACAATATGGATATCAATGGAAAGCTGTTGGTGAATGCTTTAGTACAGAGTATTTCTCATGCCGCTCCGTGACTGGGGTCTCGAGATATAGGTCAAAACGTGGGCCCGGGTAACCTTTGGTTGTGGATGTGCAATATGGGCATCAAATTAAAGCTGTCGATAAGTGCTTTAATGTGGGGTAATTTTCATACCTATTGATGACTAAGGTCTCGAAATATATGCCAAAACGTGGACCCGCCGTGTCTTTAAACCGAATTAAACCAAACTTACACACATTGTTAAGTAGGTATTGAAGATGGTTTCCGTATAGTTTGAATACATATTGGTAGATAGGGTCTCGAGATATAGGTCAAAACGTGGACCCGGGTAACCTTCGGCCGTATATGTACAATATGGGTAGCAAATGGAAGCTGTTGATGATTTCTATAGTATAGAGTATTTTTCATACCGTTCCGTGACTAGGGCCTCGAGATAGAGACCAAAACGTGGAGCCTAGAATGTGTTTGTACAATATGGATATCAAATGGAAGCTGTTAGTGAATGCTTTAGTTCACAGTATTTTTCATGCCGCTCCGTGACTAGGGCCTCGAGATAGAGACCAAAACGTGGAGCCTAGAATGTGTTTGTACAATATGGATATCAAATTGAAGCTGTTGGTGAATGCTTTAGTTCAGAGTATTTTCCATGCCGCTCCGTGTCTAGGGCCTCGAGATAGAGACCAACACGTGGGCCCTAGAATGTGTTTGTACAATATGGATATCAATTGGAAGCTGTTGGTGAATGCTTTAGTTCAGAGTTTTTTTCATGCCGCTCCGTGACTAGGGCCTCGAGATAGAGACCAACACTTGGACCCTAGAATGTGTTTGTACAATATGGATATCAATTGGAAGCTGTTGGTGAATGCTTTAGTTCAGAGTATTTTTCATGCCGCTCCGTGACTAGGGCCTCGAGATAGAGACCAACACGTGGACCCTAGAATGTGTTTGTACAATATGGATATCAATTCGAAGCTGTTGGTGAATGCTTTGGTACAGAGTATTTTTCATGCCGCTCCGTGACTAGGGTCTCGAGAGATAGGTCAAAACGTGGACCCGGGTAACCTTCGGATGTGTATGTACAATATGGGTATCAAATGGAAGCTGTTGGTGAAAGCTTTAGTACAGAGTAGTTTTCATGCCGCTCCGTGACTAGGGCCTCGAGATAGAGACCAACACGTGGACCTTAGAATGTGTCTGTACAATATGGATATCAATTGGAAGCTGTTGGTGAATGCTTTAGTGCAGTGTATTTTTCATGCCGCTCCGTGACTAGGGTCTCGAGATATAGGTCAAAACGTGGACCCGGGTAACCTTCGGATGTGTATGTACAATATGGGTATCAAATGGAAGCTGTTAGTGAATGCTTTAGTTCAGAGTTCTTTTCATGCCGCTCCGTGACTAGGGTCTCGAGATAGAGACCAAAACATGGAGCCTAGAATGTGTTTGTACAATATGGATGTCAAATTGAAACTGTTGGTGAATGCTTTAGTTCAGAGTATTTTTCATGCCGCTCTGTGACAGGGGTCTTGAGATATAGGTCAAAACGTGGACTCAGGTAACCTTCGGATGTGTATGTTCAATATGGGTATCAAATGGAAGCTGTTGGTGAATGCTTTAGTTCAGAGTATTTTTCATGCCGCTCCGTGACTAGGGTCTCGAGATAGAGACCAAAACGTGGTATTGAATAAATAAATAAATAGTATGAGAATAAAGAAATAAATAATATGAAAACCATATCTTTTCTGTTCTAAACCATATCTATTCTATTTTAGTGTGCCCAGCGAAGCGGGCCGGGTTTGCTAGTATAATGATATAATTATTTATTCTTCTCTTTTATTATAAAGTGGAGCAGCCCCTTTCCATTTTTGATTCCCTAACGTTATAGAAGGATTATCATGAATAAACGCTTTAGTATTAATAACATGACAAAAAATTGCCCCAATTATATTAATTTCGTATATTACAATTCAACAAAATATTTTTATTTTTTCAATTATTATTCTATCAACAGTTATTGGATCAATGGGAGGATTAAATCAAACATCTTTACGAAAGTTAATAGCATTTTCATCAATTAATCATCTAGGTTGAATATTAGCTGCAATACAAGTTAGTGAATCCATATGAATAACCTATTTTTGTTTTTATACATTTTTATCCTTTAGTTTAACATTTATCTTTAATAATTTTAAAATGTATCATATTAATCAATTATTTAATTCATTTTTTAATTCAAAAATTTTAAAATTTATGTTATTTCTAAATTTATTATCCTTAGGTGGACTTCCACCATTTATTGGGTTTATACCAAAATGATTAGTTATTCAATTATTAGTTTTAAATAATCAATATACTCTTATAACAATTATAACTGTAATAACTTTAATCACATTATTTTTTTATTTACGTTTGTGTTTCGCTGCTTTTATACTAAACTATGATGAAAATAATTGAACAAACTATATACAAATTAACAAAATTTCATTTAAATGTATAATAATTTTATCTTTTATTTCCACATTTAGATTAATTTTAGTATCTATTATCTATACAGCTTTTTAGTATCATCCTAAGCTAAATCAAAAATTTAGAATTTTATAAAAACATTTTTAATTTATTATAAAATAAAGGCTTTAAGTTAAATAAACTAATAACCTTCAAAGCTATAAATATAAGTTAAATCTTTTAAGCCTTAGTAATACTATATTTATACTCCTTTAGAATTGCAGTCTAATGTCATTATTGACTATAAAGCTCTAAATTTAAATTTTGTTTAATCTATTTATTTAGTAAATTCTTAATTATTAATTTATAAAAATAAATTCTTTTTGATATAAAAATTTATTCTTATAAATAAACTCTTCTTGATCTGTAAAATTTACTTATAAATGAATTTTGTGATTTATAAGAATCTATTTATATAACTAAATTTTTGATTAAAAAGAATTTATTCTTATAAATAGATTTACAATCTATCGCCTATCCTTCAGCCATTTAATCATTTCAAATAAGTTATTTTCCTTTAATGAATATTTTAATTGTCTTAATCGCGACAATGATTATTCTCAACAAATCATAAAGATATTGGAACATTATATTTTATTTTTGGAGCATGAGCTGGTATAGTAGGAACATCTCTTAGAATTCTAATTCGAACTGAATTAGGACACCCAGGAGCCTTAATTGGAGATGATCAAATTTACAATGTAATTGTAACAGCTCACGCATTTGTAATAATTTTTTTTATAGTAATACCTATTATAATTGGGGGATTTGGAAATTGATTAGTACCTTTAATACTAGGAGCACCTGATATAGCATTTCCACGAATAAACAATATAAGATTTTGATTATTACCCCCTTCTCTTACACTACTACTAGTAAGTAGCATAGTAGAAAACGGAGCTGGTACAGGATGAACTGTTTATCCTCCATTATCATCTCTAATCGCTCATGGAGGAGCTTCAGTAGATTTAGCTATTTTTTCATTACATTTAGCTGGAATTTCGTCAATCCTAGGAGCAGTAAATTTTATTACAACAGTAATTAATATACGATCTACTGGTATAACATTTGATCGAATACCTTTATTTGTATGAGCTGTGGTATTAACAGCACTATTATTACTTTTATCTTTACCAGTACTAGCTGGTGCAATTACTATATTAATAACTGACCGAATCTTAAATACATCTTTTTTTGATCCTGCTGGAGGAGGAGACCCAATTTTATACCAACATTTATTTTGATTTTTTGGTCACCCAGAAGTTTATATTCTAATTTTACCTGGATTTGGAATAATTTCTCATATTATTAGTCAAGAATCAGGTAAAAAGGAAACATTTGGTTCTTTAGGAATAATTTATGCAATAATAGCAATTGGACTATTAGGATTTATTGTATGAGCCCATCACATATTTACTGTTGGAATAGACGTAGACACACGAGCATATTTTACATCAGCTACTATAATTATTGCAGTACCAACAGGAATTAAAATTTTCAGTTGATTAGCTACACTACATGGAACTCAATTAAATTACTCACCAGCAATATTATGAGCTCTAGGATTTGTTTTCTTATTTACAGTAGGAGGATTAACTGGGGTAATACTTGCTAATTCATCTGTAGATATTATTTTACATGATACTTATTATGTAGTAGCACACTTCCATTATGTATTATCTATAGGAGCAGTATTCGCAATTATAGCTGGATTTATTCACTGATACCCTTTACTTACTGGATTAAATATAAACCCTAGATGACTAAAAAGTCAATTTATCATTATATTTATTGGAGTAAATTTAACATTCTTTCCCCAACATTTCTTAGGACTAGCAGGTATACCTCGACGATATTCAGATTATCCAGATGCATATACAACATGAAATATTATCTCAACTATTGGGTCTTCTATTTCATTATTAGGAATTTTATTTTTCTTATTTATTATTTGAGAAAGTATAATTTCCCAACGACAAGTTATTTACCCTATACAACTAAGTTCATCAATTGAGTGACTTCAAAATACCCCTCCCGCTGAACATAGTTATTCTGAATTACCACTTTTAACTAATTTCTAATATGGCAGATTAGTGCAATGGATTTAAGCTCCATATATAAAGTATTTCACTTTTATTAGAATTATAAGTATAAAATAATTATCTATCTATTTATTTAGTAAATTCTTAATTATTAATATATATATACATATATTATACACACATAATGACAACATGAGCAGCCCTTGGCCTTCAAGATAGTGCCTCTCCCTTAATAGAACAATTATCATGTTTTCACGATCATACCCTTATAATTTTAGTAATAATCACAACTTTAGTAGGTTACTTAATATTTATATTATTTTTTAATTCATACACAAATCGAAACCTACTACATGGACAAACTATTGAAGTAATTTGAACAATTCTGCCAGCTATTATTTTATTATTTATTGCTTTTCCTTCTTTACGACTTTTATATTTAATCGACGAAATTAATGAACCTTCAGTAACTCTAAAAGCTATTGGACACCAATGATACTGAAGTTATGAATATTCAGATTTTATAAATGTAGAATTTGATTCATATATAATCCCAACAAATGAATTAACAGCAGATAGGTTCCGATTATTAGATGTAGATAATCGTGTTATTTTACCAATAAATTCACAAATTCGTATTTTAGTAACAGCTGCAGATGTAATCCATTCATGAACAGTACCCGCTCTTGGAGTAAAAGTAGATGGAACTCCTGGACGATTAAATCAAATTAATTTTTTAATAAATCGACCAGGGTTATTCTACGGTCAATGTTCTGAAATTTGCGGTGCTAATCATAGTTTTATACCTATTGTTATTGAAAGTATTCCTGTTAACCATTTTATTAAATGAATTACAAATAGAGTAAATTCATCATTAGATGACTGAAAGCAAGTACTGGTCTCTTAAACCACTCAATAGTAAATTAGCACTTACTTCTAATGATTTATAAATTATATTTAATAATAAAAAAATTAGTTAAATACATAACATTAGTTTGTCAAACTAAAATTATTAAACTTATTAATATTTTTTAATTCCACAAATAGCCCCAATTGGTTGATTAAGTTTATTTATCATTTTTTCTATCACATTTATACTTTTTAGAATAATAAATTACTACTCTGTAATTCCTCAACCCCCTAAATCTGATTCAACTAAAAAGTCTTCAACTCAACCTCTTAATTGGAAATGATAACAAATTTATTCTCAGTTTTTGACCCCACCTCAAGCATTTTTAATTTATCTCTTAATTGAATAAGAACTCTTTTAGGATTAATAGTAATCCCTTCAATATATTGATTAATACCTTCACGATATCATATTTTCTGAAATTCAATTTTATTAACTTTACACAAAGAATTTAAAACTTTATTAGGATCTACAGGACATTCAGGGTCAACTTTTATTTTCGTTTCTTTATTTTCACTAATTTTATTTAATAATTTCATAGGACTGTTCCCTTATATTTTCACAAGTACAAGTCATTTAACATTAACTTTAACATTAGCTTTACCTTTATGATTATGTTTCATAATTTATGGTTGAATTAATCATACCCAACATATATTTGCACATTTAGTTCCTCAAGGAACACCAGCAATTTTAATACCATTCATAGTATGTATTGAAACAATTAGAAATTTAATTCGACCAGGAACTCTAGCAGTACGATTAGCAGCTAATATAATTGCAGGTCACTTGTTATTAACTCTTCTAGGAAATACAGGCCCATCACTTTCATATGCTATTATTTCGCTATTAATTATTGCTCAAATTGCTTTATTAGTACTTGAATCAGCTGTAGCAATTATTCAATCCTATGTATTCGCAGTATTAAGTACTTTATACTCTAGAGAAGTAAATTAATTTTTATAATGTCAACACACGCTAATCATCCATTTCATTTAGTAGATTATAGTCCATGACCTTTAACAGGAGCTATTGGAGCAATAACATCAGTTTCAGGTTTAGTTAAATGATTCCATCAATATGATATCTCACTATTCTTATTAGGTAATATTATTACTATTTTAACTGTCTATCAATGATGACGAGATGTTTCTCGTGAAGGAACTTTCCAAGGATTACACACCCTACCTGTAACATTAGGTCTACGATGAGGAATAATTTTATTTATTTTATCAGAAGTTTTATTTTTTGTATCATTTTTTTGAGCTTTTTTCCATAGAAAATTATCTCCAACAATTGAATTAGGAGCTTCATGACCACCAGCCGGAATTAAACCTTTCAACCCATTTCAAATTCCTTTATTAAATACAGCTATCTTATTAGCCTCAGGAGTAACTGTAACATGAGCCCATCATAGTTTAATAGAAGGAAATCATTCTCAAGCAACACAAGGATTATTCTTCACAGTATTATTAGGAGTATATTTTACTATTTTACAAGCATATGAATATATTGAGGCACCATTCACAATTGCTGATTCAGTTTACGGTTCTACATTTTTTATAGCTACAGGATTTCACGGAATTCATGTATTAATTGGAACAACTTTCTTATTAATCTGTTTAATCCGACATTTAAATAATCATTTTTCAAAAACACATCATTTCGGTTTTGAAGCAGCCGCTTGATATTGACATTTCGTTGATATTGTTTGATTATTTCTATATATTTCAATTTATTGATGAGGAGGATAATAAAATAATATAATTAATATTTACAATATCTATATAATATATAAAGTATATTTGACTTCCAATCATAAAGTCTACTAATTAGTAGTATAGATAATTTTCTCAATTATTATCATAGCTCTAACCCTAATAACAATTACAAGTATTGTAATAATTTTAGCTTCTATTTTATCAAAAAAAAGTATAGCAGATCGAGAAAAATGCTCCCCATTTGAATGTGGATTTGATCCAAAATCATCATCACGTCTTCCATTCTCTATACGATTCTTCCTAATTACAATTATTTTTTTAATTTTTGATGTAGAAATTGCATTAATTTTACCAATAATTTTAATTATTAATTTATCAAACATTATAATATGAACAATTACATCAATTATTTTTATTATAATCTTAATTATTGGTTTATATCACGAATGAAATCAAGGTATATTAAATTGATCTAACTAATATTATAAATAATACAAATAAAGAAGGATTGTAGTTAATTATAACATTTGGTTTGCATTCAGAAAGTATTCAATTTTCAATCTATCTTATTTAATCTATTTATTTAGTAAATTCTTAATTATTAATTTAATAAATAAAAACGAATATGAAGCCATTTATTGCAATTAGTTTCGACCTAATTTTAGGTAATTTACTACCCTTATTCTATAATTTAAAATTTAGTTTAATCTATTTATTTAGTAATATAAATTCTTAATTATTAATTTAATTGAAGCCAAAAAGAGGCATATCACTGTTAATGATAGAACTGAAATTTAATTTCCAATTAAGGAAGTAAGATGTTCAAGAAAAAGCTGCTAACTTTTATCTTTTAATGGTTAAATTCCATTTATACTTCTATTTATATAGTTTAACAAAAACATTACATTTTCATTGTAAAATTAAAAATATTTTTTTTATAAATTACTAAATTTTATTACTTACATTTATTTGATAAATAAAATTATAATACATTTATTTATAATAATTTATCTTATCAAAAAAGCTCAATGAAAACAGCCTTTTTCATTTCAAATAAGTTATTTTCCTTTAATGAATTGACTGACGAAAAGAATTACCTTGATAGGGTAATTATGTAATTTACTAAAACTTATTCACTACATTCAAGAATTAAACAATTACCCTAACATCTTCAGTGTTATATTCTACAATTTGAGCTACTTGAATAAAATAGGAAAAAAAATCTAAAAAGGAAAGTAATTCATAAAACAAATAATAAAAGATAAATTTTTAAATTATTATTATGTAAAAAATAAACTAATTGAGAATATTCTACCAACTTATTATATAAACTCTGTCCTCCTATAAATTCAGATCATCCTTGATCAAAAGATTTATAAACAATTCTTCCTAAAACTAAAGGAGGATTAATTACACCATAAGTAGAAATATAAGGTATAAATCATATCGAACCAGAAAAATAACTTACTAAATAATTATTTAAAGATTTATTAAAATAAAATAAAGATACATTTGAAATTAAATAACCTAATAACCCCCCGCTAATACAGACAAATAAAGTTAATAATTTCAAATAAATTGGTAAACAAATTATATAAGGAGTAGGAAAAATTAATCATCTAAGTATACTACCACCAATAATACTTATAATTAATAGCCCTCTCATACCACGCAACATAACTCACCCTTCATCTCTCAATATATTCAAAGAACCGCAATTTAATTCACCAGTCATAGAATAATAAACCAACCGAAAAGAATAACACACAGTTAATCCAGTAGAAAAAAAATAAAGAAAAAAATAAAATATATTAATATAACTCAAGGACACAATTTCTAAAATTAAATCCTTAGAATAAAATCCAGCTAAAAAAGGTATACCACATAAAGCTAAATTAGCAACATTAAAACAACCAGAAGTTAAAGGCATATAAATCCCTAATCCACCTATCAACCGAATATCTTGTGAATTATTTATATTATGAATAATAGCTCCAGCACATATAAATAGTAACGCTTTAAATAAAGCATGACTCAATAAATGAAAAAAAGCCAGTTTATAAAATCCTATTGATAAGATTCTTATTATTAAACCCAACTGACTCAAAGTAGATAAAGCAATAATTTTTTTTAAATCAAATTCAAAATTAGCTCCTAATCCAGCTATAAATATAGTCAACCCAGATAATAAAAGTAAAACTTGACCTATTCAAGAATCACATAATAAAATATTAAACCGAATTAATAAATAAATTCCAGCAGTAACAAGAGTAGAAGAATGAACTAATGCAGAAACAGGAGTAGGAGCTGCTATTGCAGCAGGTAATCAAGATAAAAAAGGAATTTGTGCTCTTTTAGTTATAGCAGCTAATATAATTAATCCACCAATAATTTCTATTTCGATTCTATTTTTTATTGTTTCCAAATAAAAAATATAGTTTCAACTTCCATAATTTAGTATTCAAGCAATAGCTAATAAAAAGGCAACATCACCAATTCGATTAGACAAAGCAGTTAATATACCAGCATTATAAGATTTTACATTTTGGAAATAAATTACTAAACAATAAGAAACTAATCCCAATCCATCTCATCCTAATAAAATTCTAATTAAATTAGGACTAATAATTAATAACATTATAGACAAAACAAATATAAGAACTAATATAATAAAACGATTAATATTTACATCTCCCCCTATATACTCCTTTCTATAATAAATAACTAAAGAAGAAATTAATAAAACAAAAGATATAAATAATAAACTCATTCAATCAAATAAAAAAGTTATAACAATTCTACAAGAATTAAATCTAACTACTTCTCATTCAATAGATGTACAAAAATCCTTAATTAACATTAATAATCTAAATAAAAAAAAATTAGTTCTAAATAAAATTAAAACCAAAAATCTAATTCTACAAATAGATAAATACTTTCTCACGAGTTAAAATGATCAAAAATCATATCATTGACACCACAAATCAATATTTTAAATAAACTATTTAAATAAAATTAAAGTCAAATTATACAAATGTCACTCTTCAAAATTAATAAATTTAAAGGAAATCAATGTAAAAATAATAAATAATATTCCCGAATTTTACCTCCTCTAAACGAATAAACTCCGGAAAATAACTTACCATGCTGACTATAAGCATATAAATATAAAGTATAAGCAGCTCTAAAAAAAGATAATAAAGATAAAGAAATTATTGTTAATCAAGATCAACTAACAATTCTATTTAATAAACAAATTTCACCTAATAAATTTAAAGATGGAGGTGCAGCTATATTACAAGCTCTTAACAAAAATCATCATAATGTTATAGAAGGTATACAATTTAATAAACCCTTATTAATTAATAAACTTCGACTACCTAACCGTTCATATGTAATATTAACTAAACAAAAAAGTCCTGAAGAACAAAGTCCATGAGCAATTATTAATGTATAAGAACCACAAAATCCTAAATATCTTAAAGTTATAAGACCCCCTAAAACAATTCCTATATGAGCAACAGAAGAATAAGCAATTAAAGCCTTTAAATCAGTTTGACGTAAACAAACTAAACTAATTAGAACACCCCCAATTAATCTAATTCTAATTCAAATATAATTATATTTAATACCACTTACTTGTAAAAAAGAAAAAACTCGTAATAATCCATATCCACCTAACTTCAACATAACTCCAGCTAAAATTATTGAACCAGAGACAGGTGCTTCTACATGAGCTTTTGGTAATCATAAATGAACCAAAAATATAGGTATTTTAACTAAAAAAGCTAAAATTAAAGATAAATATAATAAATCATAACAATTAACATAATCTATCAAAAGATAATAATTCAATGTCATCAAAGTATTATATAAATAAAAAATTCCTACCAATATAGGTAAAGAAACTAATAAAGTATAAAATAAAAGATAAATACCAGCTTGTAAACGTTCAGGTTGATATCCTCAACCCAAAATTAAAAATAAAGTAGGAATCAGTCTTCTTTCAAAAAATAAATAAAACATAAATAAATTTATTCTACCAAAAGTTAAAACTAAACATAATAATAAAATTAACACATTAACTAAAAAAAAGTTTTCATAATTACTATATTTATTAATAGATTCACTAGAAGTAATTATAAGTGTACAAATTCAAAAACTTAATAAAATTAATCCATATGAAATAATATCAAATCCCAAAAAATAAGAAATATTTACAAAATAATTTATACAATAATTCATTAAAATAAAAATGAAACTTACCAAAAATAGTAAATTTTGAACCGTTCAAAATGAATTTATAATAAAACAAAAAGGTATAATAAAAATTATTATAAAAATTAATTTTAACATTGTAATACATTAAATGATTGAAAATAATCATTTCCATGAGTTCGAATTATAGATACAAAAATTGAAAGACCCAAAGCCCCTTCACAAACACTAAAAGTTAAAAATATTATACTAAAATATCTTCTAAAATCTATTAAATTTAAATAAATAAATAATAAAAAAAATAAACTTAAAACAATATATTCTAATCTTAAAAGTATAGACAATAAATGTTTACGATTAAAAACAAAAACAAATAATTAAAATTAAAAAACAAGGTAATCCCCAATATAGTAATATTAACATTAGTTTTAATAGTTTAACAAAAACATTGGTCTTGTAAATCAAAAATAAGAATTAATCTTTTAAAACTTCAAGAGAAAAGAAACAACTTTATCATTAATCCCCAAAATTAATATTTTAAATAAACTACCTCCTGATATTATACAATTAACTTTATACTCAACAACATTGATTTCTAGTTTCATTTTTATTCAAATAAATCATCCATTAGCAATAGGATTAATATTATTAATTCAAACATTACAAATTTGTCTTTTAACTGGATTAATAGCTAAAAGATTCTGATTCTCGTATGTATTATTTTTAATTTTTCTAGGAGGAGTATTAGTATTATTCATCTACGTTACATCCCTAGCATCAAATGAAATATTCTCACTCTCAATGAAAACAGCCTTTTCATTTATATTAATTTTCATTTTATTAATAAGTATCAGATGATTTATAGATAAATCATATATTTCATCCTTCATTCAAAATAACGAAATACAGACTATAATTAATTTAAATACATTTACAGAAGAAAATTCTCTAAATCTTCATAAATTATATAATTATCCAACAAATTTAATTACTGTTTTATTAATAAATTACTTATTAATTACATTAATTGCAGTAGTAAAAATTACTAAATTATTCTACGGACCCCTTCGATTAATAAATTAAACTAATGAACAAACCTTTACGAACCCAACATCCATTATTCAAAATTGCAAATAATGCTCTAGTAGATCTTCCAGCCCCAATTAATATTTCAGCCTGATGAAACTTCGGGTCACTATTAGGGTTATGTTTAATTATTCAAATTCTAACAGGACTTTTCTTAGCTATACATTACACAGCAGATATTAATTTAGCTTTCAATAGTGTTAATCATATTTGTCGAGATGTAAATTATGGTTGATTATTACGAACTTTACATGCTAATGGTGCATCATTTTTCTTCATTTGCATTTATCTACATATTGGTCGAGGAATTTATTACGGTTCATATTTATTTACACCTACATGACTAGTAGGTGTTCTAATTCTATTTTTAGTTATAGCAACAGCATTCATAGGTTACGTTTTACCATGAGGACAAATATCATTCTGAGGAGCCACAGTTATTACAAATCTATTATCTGCAATTCCTTACTTAGGAATTGATTTAGTTCAATGAGTTTGAGGAGGATTTGCAGTAGATAATGCCACTCTTACACGATTCTTTACATTTCATTTTATTTTACCATTTATTGTATTAGCAATAACATTAATTCATTTATTATTTTTACATCAAACAGGATCTAATAATCCAATTGGATTAAATTCTAATATTGATAAAATTCCATTCCATCCATATTTTACATACAAGGACATTGTAGGATTTATTATTATAGTTATAGCACTTCTATTATTAACTTTAATTAACCCTTACCTATTAGGAGACCCTGATAATTTCATCCCTGCTAATCCTCTAGTAACACCAGTACACATTCAACCTGAATGATACTTTCTATTTGCATATGCAATTTTACGTTATATTCCTAATAAATTAGGAGGAGTTATTGCATTAGTCTTATCAATTGCAATCCTAGCAATTTTACCATTCTATCATTTAAGAAACTTCCGAGGAATCCAATTTTATCCTGTAAATAAAATTCTATTTTGAATTATAGTAGTTACTGTAATTCTATTAACATGAATCGGAGCACGACCTGTAGAAGATCCTTATGTACTAGTTGGACAAATTTTAACAGTAGTTTACTTCTTATATTACATTATTAATCCACTAATTAATAAATGATGAGATAATTTAATTAATTAGTTAATGAGCTTGAACAAGCATATGTTTTGAAAACATAATATAGGAACAAAAATTTCCTATTAACTTTACTAAAATCAATTAACAATATATAATATATTAAAAATAATTTAACTCCAATAAAAAATAATAAATAATTTAAAGAAAAAGGTAAAAAACACTTTCAAGCTAAATATATTAATTTATCATAACGAAACCGAGGTAAAGTTCCACGAACTCAAATAAAAACAAATGAAATAAAAACCAATTTCAAATAAAATAGTAAGCTAAATAAATCACAACCAAAAAAAAGTCACACAAAATAATATACTTATAAATAAAATTCTAGCATATTCAGCTATAAAAATCAAAGCAAATCCACCACTTCTATATTCAACATTAAACCCTGAAACTAATTCAGACTCACCTTCAGCAAAATCAAAAGGGGTTCGATTAGTTTCAGCTAAACAAATACAAAATCAAACAAGTCTAACTGGAAATATAATAACAACAAATCAAATATAGCTTTGATAATAAAAAAAGTCTAAAATATTATAACTTCCAATTAAAAAAACAAAAGATAATAAAACTAAAGCCATTCTAACTTCGTAAGAAATAGTTTGAGCAACAGCTCGCAATCCCCCTAATAAAGCATAATTAGAATTAGATGATCAACCAGCTACTATAACAGCATAAACCCCTAATCTAGTACAACACAAAAAAAAATAAAATACCTAAATTAAAAGAAAACAATTTTACAAATAAAGGAATACATAATCAAACAATTAAAGAAATAAATAAAGAAAAAATAGGAGAAAAATAATAAAAAATATAATTTGATAAAAGAGGGTAAGTTTGTTCCTTAGTAAATAACTTAATTGCATCACAAAAAGGTTGAGGAATCCCTATTAAACCAACCTTATTAGGACCCTTACGAATCTGAATATAACCTAATACTTTACGTTCCAAAAGAGTTAAAAAAGCTACTCTTACTAAAACACAAATTACCAAAATTAATCTACCAACAAAAGATAAAATTATTTCCATAAAAATCAAGTACTATTTGTAGTGTAATCTACATAAATAAATTCTAAATTTATTGCACTAATCTGCCAAAATAGTTTATTTATATTAATAATATTCTATTATTCAAAATATAATTATTTTAATATTTGGTCCTTTCGTACTAAAATATTACAATTTATTAAAGATAGAAACCAACCTGGCTTACGCCGGTCTGAACTCAGATCATGTAAGGATTTAAAAGTCGAACAGACTTAATTTTTGAACGGCTACACCCAAAATTATACCTTAATCCAACATCGAGGTCGCAAACTTTTTTGTCGATATGAACTCTCAAAAAAAATTACGCTGTTATCTCTAAAGTAACTTAATCTTATAATCACTATTAATGGATCAATAATTCATAAATTAATGATTTTTAAAAATTAAAAGTTCACCAAATTTTAATATCACCCCAACAAAATAATTAATATTAAAAAAAATAAAATAAATCAAAAAAATTTAGTTTATATTAAATATAAAGATTTATAGGGTCTTCTCGTCTTTTAATAAAATTTTAGCTTTTTAACTAAAATATAAAATTCTATTATAAATTTATATGAAACAGCTTATACTTCGTCCAACCGTTCATACCAGCCTTCAATTAAAAGACTAATGATTATGCTACCTTTGCACAGTCAAAATACTGCGGCCATTTAAAATTATTCAGTGGGCAGGTCAGACTTTAAATATAATTCAAAAAGACATGTTTTTGTTAAACAGGCGAGTATAAATAAAATTTGCCGAGTTCTTTATATAAACTTTTCAATATAAAATATTTTAACAATACTTAAATATACTAATTTGATCATTATTACTTTTTATTTAAAATTAATAAAAAAATTTTTATAAATTCAATGAAAACAAAATTAAATAATATAAATTATAAAATAATTTATAACAAATTTATAAATGATTGCTAATTCTATGCATACATTTTAAATAAATTATTCAATAATTTTTAATATTTTATTTTAAAGCTTATCCCTTAAAATATTCAAATTAATAAATTTTTAAATTAAAAAAATAAATTAAAAATTAAAAATTTGTAAATTAAATTTATTTCTAAAAAAACTAGATACCTTTATAAACGAATAACATTTCATTTCTAATAATTTATTTAAAATAATTTTGACACATTAACTTTAATAAATTATTAACTCTTATAAAATCGAGATTAATAAATAATTATTAATTATTAGATCAACCCTGATACACAAAGTACAATAAACTAAATTTTCTTTTTAATTAAAAATTTTTCAATTATTTCAATATTCTTTCACAATACATAATAAACTATTATTAAAATTATTTTGTCACTAAAACTTACTAAAACATTATTTTTTATAATTATTTTTAATAAATTATATAAATAATAAAAAAAAAATTAATAAATAATATTAAAATTCAATTTATATTGATTTGCACAAAAATCTTTTCAATGTAAATGAAATACTTTACTTAATAAGCTTTAAATTGTCATTCTAGAGGCATCTACTATGTTACGACTTATCTTATCTTAATAGTAAGAGCGACGGGCGATGTGTACATATTTTAGAGCTAAAATCAAATTTTTAATCTTTAAAATTTTACTATCAAATCCACTTTCAAAAAAAAAATTTCAAATTTAAATCCATTTAAATAAATTTATTGTAACCCATCTCTACTTAAATATAAGCTACACCTTGATCTGATATAAATTTTAATAAAAATTATTGAAAATTATTACTCTAATAAGATATTCTAATAACGACGGTATATAAACTGAAAAACAAATTTAAGTAAGGTACATCGTGGATTATCAATTACAGGACAGGTTCCTCTGAATAGACTAAAATACCGCCAAATTTTTTAAGTTTCAAGAACATAACTATTACTACCTTAGTATTTATTAATTACATTTTAAATAATAGGGTATCTAATCCTAGTTTATTTATAAAATTTACAAGCTTCAATTAAAATTTAATAAAAATAAATAATTTTAAAATTTCACCTAATAAAATTATACATATTTTATTTATTATAAAATTTAACTTTTACCAAAAATATCTTATTTGTATTATTTGTGTAACCGCGGCTGCTGGCACAAATTTAGCCAATACTATATAAAATTACTACTTCCAAATTTCTTTGATTTATAAAATTAATTACTGAGAATAAAAAAAATTTAATTATTATTAAAATAAATAAAATTTCACACAAAAATTTACATATAAAATAAATCAATAACAAAAACATAAGCCAAAATAAAACTTTAATAATTAAATAAATTAAAAAATATTTAAAAAAAATTTAGTTTAATCTATTTATTTAGTAACATAAATTAATTATTTATTTTAAATAAATACTAAATAAATTTAATTGTAATATTTATTTAGTAAATTCTTAATTACTAACAAAAATAAAGTAAAAAAAAAAATAAATTAGTTTTTTTATAAAATAAACCTTAATTAGTACTTCCTCCTTAAAAGTAAAAAGACCTCTAATCAAATTTACCGTTTCTCATTAAAAAAAACTCAATGAAAACAGCCTATTTCATTTCAAATGTTTTCATTGAATTTAACTGCTTATATAAAATCAACACAATAAATATAAATTATTAATTAATTAACTTAATAATAACTAAAATTAATTAAAAAATTTAGTTTAATCTATTTATTTAGTAAATTCTTAAAAGTAAAAAGACTCTATCAAATTTATTATTTTTCATAAAAACTCAATGAAAACAGCCTTTTTCATTTCAAATAAGTTCATTAAATTTAATAAGTTAATAAAACTTAAATAATATAAATAAATTAATAAAACTAATAAATATAAAATAATTATATTTAATTTAAATTATTTAGCATAAAAAATTTAGTTTAAATAACAAAATAAAATTAAATTAATAATTAAGAATTTACTAAATAAATAGATTAAACTAAATTTTTTTTTTTTTTTTTTAATTTTCATATTTATTATATTTTAATATTTATTGATAAATAGTCCTCTTATTTTTTAATTTTTAAAATTTTTTTTTTTTCTAAATAATATATTTTATAATAATAAGACGTATACTAAGTTAGATCAATAAATATCTATATGTATATAAATATTTAATTAATTAATAGATGCCTATTAATTTTGTTAAAAAACCCCTTTAAATTAGAAGATGCAGAATTGTATATTACATTTATAGGCACATACTTTGATCTAACGTTAGGCATTTGTATAAATTAATAATAAAAATTAAATTTTTTATATTCATCTATATATTTATCTATGAGTTGTACTTTTACCTCTCGGAGATGTCTATATTGGAATTTTTAATTATCTAGATAAATAAAATACTATAAAAATTAATTTACTATATTTAATTATTATAATTAAATAAATAAATTTAATTAAATTTACCCCCTTTCTAATAAATTAACTATTAAAAAAAAAAAAAAAAAAAAAAACTCAATGAAAACAGCCTTTTTCATTTCAAATAAGTTATTTTCCTTTAATGAATTGCCTGACGAAAAGGGTTACCTTGATAGGGTAAATTATGTAATAAATTTACATTCATTATATTTAATAGAATTAAACTATTTCTAAAAGTATCAAAAACTTTTGTGCATCATACACCAAAATATAAAATAATTATTAATAAAAACTAATAATAAAATAAATCACAAATAGTTTAATCTATTTATTTAGTAAAAAGATAAGCTAATTAAGCTACTGGGTTCATACCCCATTTATAAAGGTTTTAATCCTTTTCTTTTTAATTTTCAATAATTCTGCCAAAATCATATTTTTTTTTATTTTAATAACAGGAACATTAATTACAGTATCATCTAATTCTTGATTAACAGCTTGAATAGGTCTAGAAATTAATTTATTATCTTTTATCCCCCTAATAACAGATAACAATTTAATATCAACAGAAGCCTCTCTTAAGTATTTTTTAACTCAAGCAATAGCATCTGCTGTTTTATTATTTGCTATTATTATAATATACCTTAATAATTTCCCTATATTACAGTCAAATTCAATATATAATGATATAATTATTTATTCTTCTCTTTTATTAAAAAGTGGAGCAGCCCCTTTCCATTTTTGATTCCCTAACGTTAAAGAAGGATTATCATGAATAAACGCTTTAGTATTAATAACATGACAAAAAATTGCCCCAATTATATTAATTTCGTATATTACAATTCAACAAAATATTTTTATTTTTTCAATTATTATTCTATCAACAGTTATTGGATCAATAGGAGGATTAAATCAAACATCTTTACGAAAGTTAATAGCATTTTCATCAATTAATCATCTAGGTTGAATATTAGCTGCAATACAAGTTAGTGAATCCATATGAATAACCTATTTTTGTTTTTATACATTTTTATCCTTTAGTTTAACATTTATCTTTAATAATTTTAAAATGTATCATATTAATCAATTATTTAATTCATTTTTTAATTCAAAAATTTTAAAATTTATGTTATTTCTAAATTTATTATCCTTAGGTGGACTTCCACCATTTATTGGGTTTATACCAAAATGATTAGTTATTCAATTATTAGTTTTAAATAATCAATATACTCTTATAACAATTATAACTGTAATAACTTTAATCACATTATTTTTTTATTTACGTTTGTGTTTCGCTGCTTTTATACTAAACTATGATGAAAATAATTGAACAAACTATATACAAATTAACAAAATTTCATTTAAATGTATAATAATTGTATCTTTTATTTCCACATTCAGATTAATTTTAGTATCTATTATCTATACAGCTTTTTAGTATCATCCTAAGCTAAATCAAAAATTTAGAATTTTATAAAAACATTTTTAATTTATTATAAAATAAAGGCTTTAAGTTAAATAAACTAATAACCTTCAAAGCTATAAATATAAGTTAAATCTTTTAAGCCTTAGTAATACTATATTTATACTCCTTTAGAATTGCAGTCTAATGTCATTATTGACTATAAAGCTCTAAATTTAAATTTAGTTTAATCTATTTATTTAGTAAATTCTTAATTATTAATTTATAAAAATAAATTCTTTTTGATATAAAAATTTATTCTTATAAATAAACTCTTCTTGATCTGTAAAATTTACTTATAAATGAATTTTGTGATTTATAAGAATCTATTTATATAACTAAATTTTTGATTAAAAAGAATTTATTCTTATAAATAGATTTACAATCTATCGCCTATCCTTCAGCCATTTAATCATTTCAAATAAGTTATTTTCCTTTAATGAATATTTTAATTGTCTTAATCGCGACAATGATTATTCTCAACAAATCATAAAGATATTGGAACATTATATTTTATTTTTGGAGCATGAGCTGGTATAGTAGGAACATCTCTTAGAATTCTAATTCGAACTGAATTAGGACACCCAGGAGCCTTAATTGGAGATGATCAAATTTACAATGTAATTGTAACAGCTCACGCATTTGTAATAATTTTTTTTATAGTAATACCTATTATAATTGGGGGATTTGGAAATTGATTAGTACCTTTAATACTAGGAGCACCTGATATAGCATTTCCACGAATAAACAATATAAGATTTTGATTATTACCCCCTTCTCTTACACTACTACTAGTAAGTAGCATAGTAGAAAACGGAGCTGGTACAGGATGAACTGTTTATCCTCCATTATCATCTCTAATCGCTCATGGAGGAGCTTCAGTAGATTTAGCTATTTTTTCATTACATTTAGCTGGAATTTCGTCAATCCTAGGAGCAGTAAATTTTATTACAACAGTAATTAATATACGATCTACTGGTATAACATTTGATCGAATACCTTTATTTGTATGAGCTGTGGTATTAACAGCACTATTATTACTTTTATCTTTACCAGTACTAGCTGGTGCAATTACTATATTAATAACTGACCGAATCTTAAATACATCTTTTTTTGATCCTGCTGGAGGAGGAGACCCAATTTTATACCAACATTTATTTTGATTTTTTGGTCACCCAGAAGTTTATATTCTAATTTTACCTGGATTTGGAATAATTTCTCATATTATTAGTCAAGAATCAGGTAAAACGGAAACATTTGGTTCTTTAGGAATAATTTATGCAATAATAGCAATTGGACTATTAGGATTTATTGTATGAGCCCATCACATATTTACTGTTGGAATAGACGTAGACACACGAGCATATTTTACATCAGCTACTATAATTATTGCAGTACCAACAGGAATTAAAATTTTCAGTTGATTAGCTACACTACATGGAACTCAATTAAATTACTCACCAGCAATATTATGAGCTCTAGGATTTGTTTTCTTATTTACAGTAGGAGGATTAACTGGGGTAATACTTGCTAATTCATCTGTAGATATTATTTTACATGATACTTATTATGTAGTAGCACACTTCCATTATGTATTATCTATAGGAGCAGTATTCGCAATTATAGCTGGATTTATTCACTGATACCCTTTACTTACTGGATTAAATATAAACCCTAGATGACTAAAAAGTCAATTTATTATTATATTTATTGGAGTAAATTTAACATTCTTTCCCCAACATTTCTTAGGACTAGCAGGTATACCTCGACGATATTCAGATTATCCAGATGCATATACAACATGAAATATTATCTCAACTATTGGGTCTTCTATTTCATTATTAGGAATTTTATTTTTCTTATTTATTATTTGAGAAAGTATAATTTCCCAACGACAAGTTATTTACCCTATACAACTAAGTTCATCAATTGAGTGACTTCAAAATACCCCTCCCGCTGAACATAGTTATTCTGAATTACCACTTTTAACTAATTTCTAATATGGCAGATTAGTGCAATGGATTTAAGCTCCATATATAAAGTATTTCACTTTTATTAGAATTATAAGTATAAAATAATTATCTATCTATTTATTTAGTAAATTCTTAATTATTAATATATATATACATATATTATACACACATAATGACAACATGAGCAGCCCTTGGCCTTCAAGATAGTGCCTCTCCCTTAATAGAACAATTATCATGTTTTCACGATCATACCCTTATAATTTTAGTAATAATCACAACTTTAGTAGGTTACTTAATATTTATATTATTTTTTAATTCATACACAAATCGAAACCTACTACATGGACAAACTATTGAAGTAATTTGAACAATTCTGCCAGCTATTATTCTATTATTTATTGCTTTTCCTTCTTTACGACTTTTATATTTAATCGACGAAATTAATGAACCTTCAGTAACTCTAAAAGCTATTGGACACCAATGATACTGAAGTTATGAATATTCAGATTTTATAAATGTAGAATTTGATTCATATATAATCCCAACAAATGAATTAACAGCAGATAGGTTCCGATTATTAGATGTAGATAATCGTGTTATTTTACCAATAAATTCACAAATTCGTATTTTAGTAACAGCTGCAGATGTAATCCATTCATGAACAGTACCCGCTCTTGGAGTAAAAGTAGATGGAACTCCTGGACGATTAAATCAAATTAATTTTTTAATAAATCGACCAGGGTTATTCTACGGTCAATGTTCTGAAATTTGCGGTGCTAATCATAGTTTTATACCTATTGTTATTGAAAGTATTCCTGTTAACCATTTTATTAAATGAATTACAAATAGAGTAAATTCATCATTAGATGACTGAAAGCAAGTACTGGTCTCTTAAACCACTCAATAGTAAATTAGCACTTACTTCTAATGATTTATAAATTATATTTAATAATAAAAAAATTAGTTAAATACATAACATTAGTTTGTCAAACTAAAATTATTAAACTTATTAATATTTTTTAATTCCACAAATAGCCCCAATTGGTTGATTAAGTTTATTTATTATTTTTTCTATCACATTTATACTTTTTAGAATAATAAATTACTACTCTGTAATTCCTCAACCCCCTAAATCTGATTCAACTAAAAAGTCTTCAACTCAACCTCTTAATTGGAAATGATAACAAATTTATTCTCAGTTTTTGACCCCACCTCAAGCATTTTTAATTTATCTCTTAATTGAATAAGAACTCTTTTAGGATTAATAGTAATCCCTTCAATATATTGATTAATACCTTCACGATATCATATTTTCTGAAATTCAATTTTATTAACTTTACACAAAGAATTTAAAACTTTATTAGGATCTACAGGACATTCAGGGTCAACTTTTATTTTCGTTTCTTTATTTTCACTAATTTTATTTAATAATTTCATAGGACTGTTCCCTTATATTTTCACAAGTACAAGTCATTTAACATTAACTTTAACATTAGCTTTACCTTTATGATTATGTTTCATAATTTATGGTTGAATTAATCATACCCAACATATATTTGCACATTTAGTTCCTCAAGGAACACCAGCAATTTTAATACCATTCATAGTATGTATTGAAACAATTAGAAATTTAATTCGACCAGGAACTCTAGCAGTACGATTAGCAGCTAATATAATTGCAGGTCACTTGTTATTAACTCTTCTAAGAAATACAGGCCCATCACTTTCATATGCTATTATTTCGCTATTAATTATTGCTCAAATTGCTTTATTAGTACTTGAATCAGCTGTAGCAATTATTCAATCCTATGTATTCGCAGTATTAAGTACTTTATACTCTAGAGAAGTAAATTAATTTTTATAATGTCAACACACGCTAATCATCCATTTCATTTAGTAGATTATAGTCCATGACCTTTAACAGGAGCTATTGGAGCAATAACATCAGTTTCAGGTTTAGTTAAATGATTCCATCAATATGATATCTCACTATTCTTATTAGGTAATATTATTACTATTTTAACTGTCTATCAATGATGACGAGATGTTTCTCGTGAAGGAACTTTCCAAGGATTACACACCCTACCTGTAACATTAGGTCTACGATGAGGAATAATTTTATTTATTTTATCAGAAGTTTTATTTTTTGTATCATTTTTTTGAGCTTTTTTCCATAGAAAATTATCTCCAACAATTGAATTAGGAGCTTCATGACCACCAGCCGGAATTAAACCTTTCAACCCATTTCAAATTCCTTTATTAAATACAGCTATCTTATTAGCCTCAGGAGTAACTGTAACATGAGCCCATCATAGTTTAATAGAAGGAAATCATTCTCAAGCAACACAAGGATTATTCTTCACAGTATTATTAGGAGTATATTTTACTATTTTACAAGCATATGAATATATTGAGGCACCACTCACAATTGCTGATTCAGTTTACGGTTCTACATTTTTTATAGCTACAGGATTTCACGGAATTCATGTATTAATTGGAACAACTTTCTTATTAATCTGTTTAATCCGACATTTAAATAATCATTTTTCAAAAACACATCATTTCGGTTTTGAAGCAGCCGCTTGATATTGACATTTCGTTGATATTGTTTGATTATTTCTATATATTTCAATTTATTGATGAGGAGGATAATAAAATAATATAATTAATATTTACAATATCTATATAATATATAAAGTATATTTGACTTCCAATCATAAAGTCTACTAATTAGTAGTATAGATAATTTTCTCAATTATTATCATAGCTCTAACCCTAATAACAATTACAAGTATTGTAATAATTTTAGCTTCTATTTTATCAAAAAAAAGTATAGCAGATCGAGAAAAATGCTCCCCATTTGAATGTGGATTTGATCCAAAATCATCATCACGTCTTCCATTCTCTATACGATTCTTCCTAATTACAATTATTTTTTTAATTTTTGATGTAGAAATTGCATTAATTTTACCAATAATTTTAATTATTAATTTATCAAACATTATAATATGAACAATTACATCAATTATTTTTATTATAATCTTAATTATTGGTTTATATCACGAATGAAATCAAGGTATATTAAATTGATCTAACTAATATTATAAATAATACAAATAAAGAAGGATTGTAGTTAATTATAACATTTGATTTGCATTCAGAAAGTATTCAATTTTCAATCTATCTTATTTAATCTATTTATTTAGTAAATTCTTAATTATTAATTTAATAAATAAAAACGAATATGAAGCGATTTATTGCAATTAGTTTCGACCTAATTTTAGGTAATTTACTACCCTTATTCTATAATTTAAAATTTAGTTTAATCTATTTATTTAGTAAATTCTTAATTATTAATTTAATTGAAGCCAAAAAGAGGCATATCACTGTTAATGATAGAACTGAAATTTAATTTCCAATTAAGGAAGTAAGATGTTCAAGAAAAAGCTGCTAACTTTTATCTTTTAATGGTTAAATTCCATTTATACTTCTATTTATATAGTTTAACAAAAACATTACATTTTCATTGTAAAATTAAAAATATTTTTTTTATAAATTACTAAATTTTATTACTTACATTTATTTGATAAATAAAATTATAATACATTTATTTATAATAATTTATCTTATCAAAAAAGCTCAATGAAAACAGCCTTTTTCATTTCAAATAAGTTATTTTCCTTTAATGAATTGACTGACGAAAAGAATTACCTTGATAGGGTAATTATGTAATTTACTAAAACTTATTCACTACATTCAAGAATTAAACAATTACCCTAACATCTTCAGTGTTATATTCTACAATTTGAGCTACTTGAATAAAATAGGAAAAAAAATCTAAAAAGGAAAGTAATTCATAAAACAAATAATAAAAGATAAATTTTTAAATTATTATTATGTAAAAAATAAACTAATTGAGAATATTCTACCAACTTATTATATAAACTCTGTCCTCCTATAAATTCAGATCATCCTTGATCAAAAGATTTATAAACAATTCTTCCTAAAACTAAAGGAGGATTAATTACACCATAAGTAGAAATATAAGGTATAAATCATATCGAACCAGAAAAATAACTTACTAAATAATTATTTAAAGATTTATTAAAATAAAATAAAGATACATTTGAAATTAAATAACCTAATAACCCCCCGCTAATACAGACAAATAAAGTTAATAATTTCAAATAAATTGGTAAACAAATTATATAAGGAGTAGGAAAAATTAATCATCTAAGTATACTACCACCAATAATACTTATAATTAATAGCCCTCTCATACCACGCAACATAACTCACCCTTCATCTCTCAATATATTCAAAGAACCGCAATTTAATTCACCAGTCATAGAATAATAAACCAACCGAAAAGAATAACACACAGTTAATCCAGTAGAAAAAAAATAAAGAAAAAAATAAAATATATTAATATAACTCAAGGACACAATTTCTAAAATTAAATCCTTAGAATAAAATCCAGCTAAAAAAGGTATACCACATAAAGCTAAATTAGCAACATTAAAACAACCAGAAGTTAAAGGTATATAAATCCCTAATCCACCTATCAACCGAATATCTTGTGAATTATTTATATTATGAATAATAGCTCCAGCACATATAAATAGTAACGCTTTAAATAAAGCATGACTCAATAAATGAAAAAAGCCAGTTTATAAAATCCTATTGATAAGATTCTTATTATTAAACCCAACTGACTCAAAGTAGATAAAGCAATAATTTTTTTTAAATCAAATTCAAAATTAGCTCCTAATCCAGCTATAAATATAGTCAACCCAGATAATAAAAGTAAAACTTGACCTATTCAAGAATCACATAATAAAATATTAAACCGAATTAATAAATAAATTCCAGTAGTAACAAGAGTAGAAGAATGAACTAATGCAGAAACAGGAGTAGGAGCTGCTATTGCAGCAGGTAATCAAGATGAAAAAGGAATTTGTGCTCTTTTAGTTATAGCAGCTAATATAATTAATCCACCAATAATTTCTATTTCGATTCTATTTTTTATTGTTTCCAAATAAAAAATATAGTTTCAACTTCCATAATTTAGTATTCAAGCAATAGCTAATAAAAAGGCAACATCACCAATTCGATTAGACAAAGCAGTTAATATACCAGCATTAAAGATTTTACATTTTGGAAATAAATTACTAAACAATAAGAAACTAATCCCAATCCATCTCATCCTAATAAAATTCTAATTAAATTAGGACTAATAATTAATAACACTATAGACAAAACAAATATAAGAACTAATATAATAAAACGATTAATATTTACATCTCCCCCTATATACTCCTTTCTATAATAAATAACTAAAGAAGAAATTAATAAAACAAAAGATATAAATAATAAACTCATTCAATCAAATAAAAAAGTTATAACAATTCTACAAGAATTAAATCTAACTACTTCTCATTCAATAAATGTACAAAAATCCTTAATTAACATTAATAATCTAAATAAAAAAAAATTAGTTCTAAATAAAATTAAAACCAAAAATCTAATTCTACAAATAGATAAATACTTTCTCACGAGTTAAAATGATCAAAAATCATATCATTGACACCACAAATCAATATTTTAAATAAACTATTTAAATAAAATTAAAGTCAAATTATACAAATGTCACTCTTCAAAATTAATAAATTTAAAGGAAATCAATGTAAAAATAATAAATAATATTCCCGAATTTTACCTCCTCTAAACGAATAAACTCCGGAAAATAACTTACCATGCTGACTATAAGCATCTATATATATAAAAAGAAGTTACATTTCCTTGGTAATCTTATAACTCAAGAACGGGCTCACCTATCCAAACCAAATTTTTAGGCTTTGTTTGGACTATTCAGTAGATGGTTTGTGTTTTAAAATTTTAAGAATCGGATACCAGGGTCTCGAGATATAATACAAAACGTGGACCCGGGTAACCCTAGGATGTATTTGTACAATATGGGTAGCAAATGGAAGCTGCTGATGATTCTATAGTATAGAGTATTTTTAATGCCGCTCCGTGACTAGGGTCTCGAGATATCGCCCAAAATGTGGACCCCGATAACTTAAGGATGTGTTCGTACAATATGGGTAGCAAATGGGAGCTGTTGATGATTTCTATAGTATAGAGTATTTTTCATACCGTTCCGTGACTAGGGTCTCGAGATATAATCCAAAACGTGGACCCGGGTAACCCTAGGATGTGTTTGTACAATATGGGTAGCAAATGGAAGCTGCTGATGATTCTATAGTATATAGTATTTTTGATGCCGCTCCGTGACTAGGGTCTCGAGATATCGCCCAAAATGTGGACCCCGATAACTTAAGGATGTGTTCGTACAATATGGGTAGGAAATGGAAGCTGTTATTGATTTCTATAGCATAGAGTATTTTTCATACCGTTCCGTGACTAGGGTCTCGAGATATAATCCAAAACGTGGACCCGGGTAACCCTAGGATGTGTTTGTACAATATGGGTAGCAAATGGAAGCTGTTGATGATTCTATAGTATAGAGTATTTTTAATGCCCCTCCGTAACTAGGGTCTCGAGATATCGCCCAAAATGTGGACCCCGATAACTTAAGGATGTGTTCGTACAATATGGGTAGCAAATGGGAGCTGTTGATGATTTCTATAGTATAGAGTATTTTTCATACCGTTCCGTGACTAGGGTCTCGAGATATAATCCAAAACGTGGACCCGGGTAACCCTAGGATGTGTTTGTACAATATGGGTAGCAAATGGGAGCTGCTGATGATTCTATAGTATAGAGTATTTTTGATGCCGCTCCGTGGCTAGGGTCTCGAGATATCGCCCAAAATGTGGACCCTGATAACTTAAGGATGTGTTCGCACAATATGGGTAGAAACGTAAGCTGTTGATGATTTCTATAGTATAGAGTATTTTTCTTACCGTTCCGTGACTAGGGTCTCGAGATATAATCCAAAACGTGGACCCGGGTAACCCTAGGATGTGTTTGTACAATAAGGGTAGCAAATGGAAGCTGCTGATGATTCTATACTATAGAGTATTTTTAATGCCCCTCCGTAACTAGGGTCTCGAGATATAGACCAAAACGTGGACCTGGATAACCCTAGGATGTGTTTGAACCACATGAGTATCCATTTCGGCAAAAATGTAAAGCTCTTATGGATTTAATTGTGAAATTATATGTATTTGGGGAGGTGCGTTGCCATATGTACTCCATCGAATGGCAGAAAAGGGGATTGCCGCACGCACATATACTAATTTGGCTGGTACATAAAATAACTCCGGATCAAATCGATAGCCTTATATCAGCTGAAATTCCTAACCACACTGCTGATCCTGGGTTATTTCAAGTTGTCGTTATATATTACATTTCCTTGGTAATCTTATAACTCAAGAACCGCCGAACCGATTGACACAAAAATTTTAGAGTTCTTTTCTATCTTTGAGGAGGTGGTGTGTGTGAAGTTTGATTGAAATCGGTGCAGCCGTTCCTGAGTTATGACATTTTATGTGAGTAATGGTTTCCTCTCATACGAAATGCCTGTATGGGAAAGACAATAACAAATACACAGCCGCTTATGAGCGTTTCTGTTGTACTGTTGTGGTTGTGAGTGTATTATGTTAATATTAATTTTGGGCGAAAATATAATAAAAACTGGAGCATTCAAGGAACTGGAAAAATATTTTTAACTTTATTTATTTTAGCATAATTTATTTAGCGTAAAAAATTGAAATGGAAATTAAAGAATCAAAGTTTAATTACAAGTTTTTATCGGCTCTTTCACCTTACCTGTATATAGGTGACCACCACAATCAAATTTTAAAAAAGTACAGAAAAGGCTATTGTGACATCTTTAGAAAGTATGTTGAATGAAAAAAATCAACTAATTCGACTGTTTAAACATTTTACGAGTTCTATAAAGAAAAACTAATATGAAAAATTTCTTGCGATATAAAAAAAACATTTTATGTATGGTGGTGCGAAGCCCACTGGGTGATGCTAGTATAAATATAAAGTATAAGCAGCTCTAAAAAAAGATAATAAAGATAAAGAAATTATTGTTAATCAAGATCAACTAACAATTCTATTTAATAAACAAATTTCACCTAATAAATTTAAAGATGGAGGTGCAGCTATATTACAAGCTCTTAACAAAAATCATCATAATGTTATAGAAGGTATAAAATTTAATAAACCCTTATTAATTAATAAACTTCGACTACCTAACCGTTCATATGTAATATTAACTAAACAAAAAAGTCCTGAAGAACAAAGTCCATGAGCAATTATTAATGTATAAGAACCACAAAATCCTAAATATCTTAAAGTTATAAGACCCCCTAAAACAATTCCTATATGAGCAACAGAAGAATAAGCAATTAAAGCCTTTAAATCAGTTTGACGTAAACAAACTAAACTAATTAGAACACCCCCAATTAATCTAATTCTAATTCAAATATAATTATATTTAATACCACTTACTTGTAAAAAAGAAAAAACTCGTAATAATCCATATCCACCTAACTTCAACATAACTCCAGCTAAAATTATTGAACCAGAGACAGGTGCTTCTACATGAGCTTTTGGTAATCATAAATGAACCAAAAATATAGGTATTTTAACTAAAAAAGCTAAAATTAAAGATAAATATAATAAATCATAACAATTAACATAATCTATCAAAAGATAATAATTCAATGTCATCAAAGTATTATATAAATAAAAAATTCCTACCAATATAGGTAAAGAAACTAATAAAGTATAAAATAAAAGATAAATACCAGCTTGTAAACGTTCAGGTTGATATCCTCAACCCAAAATTAAAAATAAAGTAGGAATCAGTCTTCTTTCAAAAAATAAATAAAACATAAATAAATTTATTCTACCAAAAGTTAAAACTAAACATAATAATAAAATTAACACATTAACTAAAAAAAAGTTTTCATAATTACTATATTTATTAATAGATTCACTAGAAGTAATTATAAGTGTACAAATTCAAAAACTTAATAAAATTAATCCATATGAAATAATATCAAATCCCAAAAAATAAGAAATATTTACAAAATAATTTATACAATAATTCATTAAAATAAAAATAAAACTTACCAAAAATAGTAAATTTTGAACCGTTCAAAATGAATTTATAATAATATAAAACAAAAAGGTATAATAAAAATTATTATAAAAATTAATTTTAACATTGTAATACATTAAATGATTGAAAATAATCATTTCCATGAGTTCGAATTATAGATACAAAAATTGAAAGACCCAAAGCCCCTTCACAAACACTAAAAGTTAAAAATATTATACTAAAATATCTTCTAAAATCTATTAAATTTAAATAAATAAATAATAAAAAAAATAAACTTAAAACAATATATTCTAATCTTAAAAGTATAGACAATAAATGTTTACGATTAAAAACAAAAACAAATAATTAAAATTAAAAAACAAGGTAATCCCCAATATAGTAATATTAACATTAGTTTTAATAGTTTAACAAAAACATTGGTCTTGTAAATCAAAAATAAGAATTAATCTTTTAAAACTTCAAGAGAAAAGAAACAACTTTATCATTAATCCCCAAAATTAATATTTTAAATAAACTACCTCCTGATATTATACAATTAACTTTATACTCAACAACATTGATTTCTAGTTTCATTTTTATTCAAATAAATCATCCATTAGCAATAGGATTAATATTATTAATTCAAACATTACAAATTTGTCTTTTAACTGGATTAATAGCTAAAAGATTCTGATTCTCGTATGTATTATTTTTAATTTTTCTAGGAGGAGTATTAGTATTATTCATCTACGTTACATCCCTAGCATCAAATGAAATATTCTCACTCTCAATGAAAACAGCCTTTTCATTTATATTAATTTTCATTTTATTAATAAGTATCAGATGATTTATAGATAAATCATATATTTCATCCTTCATTCAAAATAACGAAATACAGACTATAATTAATTTAAATACATTTACAGAAGAAAATTCTCTAAATCTTCATAAATTATATAATTATCCAACAAATTTAATTACTGTTTTATTAATAAATTACTTATTAATTACATTAATTGCAGTAGTAAAAATTACTAAATTATTCTACGGACCCCTTCGATTAATAAATTAAACTAATGAACAAACCTTTACGAACCCAACATCCATTATTCAAAATTGCAAATAATGCTCTAGTAGATCTTCCAGCCCCAATTAATATTTCAGCCTGATGAAACTTCGGGTCACTATTAGGGTTATGTTTAATTATTCAAATTCTAACAGGACTTTTCTTAGCTATACATTACACAGCAGATATTAATTTAGCTTTCAATAGTGTTAATCATATTTGTCGAGATGTAAATTATGGTTGATTATTACGAACTTTACATGCTAATGGTGCATCATTTTTCTTCATTTGCATTTATCTACATATTGGTCGAGGAATTTATTACGGTTCATATTTATTTACACCTACATGACTAGTAGGTGTTCTAATTCTATTTTTAGTTATAGCAACAGCATTCATAGGTTACGTTTTACCATGAGGACAAATATCATTCTGAGGAGCCACAGTTATTACAAATCTATTATCTGCAATTCCTTACTTAGGAATTGATTTAGTTCAATGAGTTTGAGGAGGATTTGCAGTAGATAATGCCACTCTTACACGATTCTTTACATTTCATTTTATTTTACCATTTATTGTATTAGCAATAACATTAATTCATTTATTATTTTTACATCAAACAGGATCTAATAATCCAATTGGATTAAATTCTAATATTGATAAAATTCCATTCCATCCATATTTTACATACAAGGACATTGTAGGATTTATTATTATAGTTATAGCACTTCTATTATTAACTTTAATTAACCCTTACCTATTAGTAGACCCTGATAATTTCATCCCTGCTAATCCTCTAGTAACACCAGTACACATTCAACCTGAATGATACTTTCTATTTGCATATGCAATTTTACGTTCTATTCCTAATAAATTAGGAGGAGTTATTGCATTAGTCTTATCAATTGCAATCCTAGCAATTTTACCATTCTATCATTTAAGAAACTTCCGAGGAATCCAATTTTATCCTGTAAATAAAATTCTATTTTGAATTATAGTAGTTACTGTAATTCTATTAACATGAATCGGAGCACGACCTGTAGAAGATCCTTATGTACTAGTTGGACAAATTTTAACAGTAGTTTACTTCTTATATTACATTATTAATCCACTAATTAATAAATGATGAGATAATTTAATTAATTAGTTAATGAGCTTGAACAAGCATATGTTTTGAAAACATAATATAGGAACAAAAATTTCCTATTAACTTTACTAAAATCAATTAACAATATATAATATATTAAAAATAATTTAACTCCAATAAAAAATAATAAATAATTTAAAGAAAAAGGTAAAAAACACTTTCAAGCTAAATATATTAATTTATCATAACGAAACCGAGGTAAAGTTCCACGAACTCAAATAAAAACAAATGAAATAAAAACCAATTTCAAATAAAATAGTAAGCTAAATAAATCACAACCAAAAAAAAGTCACACAAAATAATATACTTATAAATAAAATTCTAGCATATTCAGCTATAAAAATCAAAGCAAATCCACCACTTCTATATTCAACATTAAACCCTGAAACTAATTCAGACTCACCTTCAGCAAAATCAAAAGGGGTTCGATTAGTTTCAGCTAAACAAATACAAAATCAAACAAGTCTAACTGGAAATATAATAACAACAAATCAAATATAGCTTTGATAATAAAAAAAGTCTAAAATATTATAACTTCCAATTAAAAAAACAAAAGATAATAAAACTAAAGCCATTCTAACTTCGTAAGAAATAGTTTGAGCAACAGCTCGCAATCCCCCTAATAAAGCATAATTAGAATTAGATGATCAACCAGCTACTATAACAGCATAAACCCCTAATCTAGTACAACACAAAAAAAAATAAAATACCTAAATTAAAAGAAAACAATTTTACAAATAAAGGAATACATAATCAAACAATTAAAGAAATAAATAAAGAAAAAATAGGAGAAAAATAATAAAAAATATAATTTGATAAAAGAGGGTAAGTTTGTTCCTTAGTAAATAACTTAATTGCATCACAAAAAGGTTGAGGAATCCCTATTAAACCAACCTTATTAGGACCCTTACGAATCTGAATATAACCTAATACTTTACGTTCCAAAAGAGTTAAAAAAGCTACTCTTACTAAAACACAAATTACCAAAATTAATCTACCAACAAAAGATAAAATTATTTCCATAAAAATCAAGTACTATTTGTAGTGTAATCTACATAAATAAATTCTAAATTTATTGCACTAATCTGCCAAAATAGTTTATTTATATTAATAATATTCTATTATTCAAAATATAATTATTTTAATATTTGGTCCTTTCGTACTAAAATATTACAATTTATTAAAGATAGAAACCAACCTGGCTTACGCCGGTCTGAACTCAGATCATGTAAGGATTTAAAAGTCGAACAGACTTAATTTTTGAACGGCTACACCCAAAATTATACCTTAATCCAACATCGAGGTCGCAAACTTTTTTGTCGATATGAACTCTCAAAAAAAATTACGCTGTTATCCCTAAAGTAACTTAATCTTATAATCACTATTAATGGATCAATAATTCATAAATTAATGATTTTTAAAAATTAAAAGTTCACCAAATTTTAATATCACCCCAACAAAATAATTAATATTAAAAAAAATAAAATAAATCAAAAAAATTTAGTTTATATTAAATATAAAGATTTATAGGGTCTTCTCGTCTTTTAATAAAATTTTAGCTTTTTAACTAAAATATAAAATTCTATTATAAATTTATATGAAACAGCTTATACTTCGTCCAACCGTTCATACCAGCCTTCAATTAAAAGACTAATGATTATGCTACCTTTGCACAGTCAAAATACTGCGGCCATTTAAAATTATTCAGTGGGCAGGTCAGACTTTAAATATAATTCAAAAAGACATGTTTTTGTTAAACAGGCGAGTATAAATAAAATTTGCCGAGTTCTTTATATAAACTTTTCAATATAAAATATTTTAACAATACTTAAATATACTAATTTGATCATTATTACTTTTTATTTAAAATTAATAAAAAAATTTTTATAAATTCAATGAAAACAAAATTAAATAATATAAATTATAAAATAATTTATAACAAATTTATAAATGATTGCTAATTCTATGCATACATTTTAAATAAATTATTCAATAATTTTTAATATTTTATTTTAAAGCTTATCCCTTAAAATATTCAAATTAATAAATTTTTAAATTAAAAAAATAAATTAAAAATTAAAAATTTGTAAATTAAATTTATTTCTAAAAAAACTAGATACCTTTATAAACGAATAACATTTCATTTCTAATAATTTATTTAAAATAATTTTGACACATTAACTTTAATAAATTATTAACTCTTATAAAATCGAGATTAATAAATAATTATTAATTATTAGATCAACCCTGATACACAAAGTACAATAAACTAAATTTTCTTTTTAATTAAAAATTTTTCAATTATTTCAATATTCTTTCACAATACATAATAAACTATTATTAAAATTATTTTGTCACTAAAACTTACTAAAACATTATTTTTTATAATTATTTTTAATAAATTATATAAATAATAAAAAAAAAATTAATAAATAATATTAAAATTCAATTTATATTGATTTGCACAAAAATCTTTTCAATGTAAATGAAATACTTTACTTAATAAGCTTTAAATTGTCATTCTAGAGGCATCTACTATGTTACGACTTATCTTATCTTAATAGTAAGAGCGACGGGCGATGTGTACATATTTTAGAGCTAAAATCAAATTTTTAATCTTTAAAATTTTACTATCAAATCCACTTTCAAAAAAAAAATTTCAAATTTAAATCCATTTAAATAAATTTATTGTAACCCATCTCTACTTAAATATAAGCTACACCTTGATCTGATATAAATTTTAATAAAAATTATTGAAAATTATTACTCTAATATAATAAGATATTCTAATAACGACGGTATATAAACTGAAAAACAAATTTAAGTAAGGTACATCGTGGATTATCAATTACAGGACAGGTTCCTCTGAATAGACTAAAATACCGCCAAATTTTTTAAGTTTCAAGAACATAACTATTACTACCTTAGTATTTATTAATTACATTTTAAATAATAGGGTATCTAATCCTAGTTTATTTATAAAATTTACAAGCTTCAATTAAAATTTAATAAAAATAAATAATTTTAAAATTTCACCTAATAAAATTATACATATTTTATTTATTATAAAATTTAACTTTTACCAAAAATATCTTATTTGTATTATTTGTGTAACCGCGGCTGCTGGCACAAATTTAGCCAATACTATATAAAATTACTACTTCCAAATTTCTTTGATTTATAAAATTAATTACTGAGAATAAAAAAAATTTAATTATTATTAAAATAAATAAAATTTCACACAAAAATTTACATATAAAATAAATCAATAACAAAAACATAAGCCAAAATAAAACTTTAATAATTAAATAAATTAAAAAATATTTAAAAAAAATTTAGTTTAATCTATTTATTTAGTAACATAAATTAATTATTTATTTTAAATAAATACTAAATAAATTTAATTATAATATTTATTTAGTAAATTCTTAATTACTAACAAAAATAAAGTAAAAAAAAAAATAAATTAGTTTTTTTATAAAATAAACCTTAATTAGTACTTCCTCCTTAAAAGTAAAAAGACCTCTAATCAAATTTACCGTTTCTCATTAAAAAAAACTCAATGAAAACAGCCTATTTCATTTCAAATGTTTTCATTGAATTTAACTGCTTATATAAAATCAACACAATAAATATAAATTATTAATTAATTAACTTAATAATAACTAAAATTAATTAAAAAATTTAGTTTAATCTATTTATTTAGTAAATTCTTAAAAGTAAAAAGACTCTATCAAATTTATTATTTTTCATAAAAACTCAATGAAAACAGCCTTTTTCATTTCAAATAAGTTCATTAAATTTAATAAGTTAATAAAACTTAAATAATATAAATAAATTAATAAAACTAATAAATATAAAATAATTATATTTAATTTAAATTATTTAGCATAAAAAATTTAGTTTAAATAACAAAATAAAATTAAATTAATAATTAAGAATTTACTAAATAAATAGATTAAACTAAATTTTTTTTTTTTTTTTTAATTTTCATATTTATTATATTTTAATATTTATTGATAAATAGTCCTCTTATTTTTTAATTTTTAAAAATTTTTTTTTTTCTAAATAATATATTTTATAATAATAAGACGTATACTAAGTTAGATCAATAAATATCTATATGTATATAAATATTTAATTAATTAATAGATGCCTATTAATTTTGTTAAAAAACCCCTTTAAATTAGAAGATGCAGAATTGTATATTACATTTATAGGCACATACTTTGATCTAACGTTAGGCATTTGTATAAATTAATAATAAAAATTAAATTTTTTATATTCATCTAGATATTTATCTATGAGTTGTACTTTTACCTCTCGGAGATGTCTATATTGGAATTTTTAATTATCTAGATAAATAAAATACTATAAAAATTAATTTACTATATTTAATTATTATAATTAAATAAATAAATTTAATTAAATTTACCCCCTTTCTAATAAATTAACTATTAAAAAAAAAAAAAAAAAAAAAAAACTCAATGAAAACAGCCTTTTTCATTTCAAATAAGTTATTTTCCTTTAATGAATTGCCTGACGAAAAGGGTTACCTTGATAGGGTAAATTATGTAATAAATTTACATTCATTATATTTAATAGAATTAAACTATTTCTAAAAGTATCAAAAACTTTTGTGCATCATACACCAAAATATAAAATAATTATTAATAAAAACTAATAATAAAATAAATCACAAATAGTTTAATCTATTTATTTAGTAAAAAGATAAGCTAATTAAGCTACTGGGTTCATACCCCATTTATAAAGGTTTTAATCCTTTTCTTTTTAATTTTCAATAATTCTGCCAAAATCATATTTTTTTTTATTTTAATAACAGGAACATTAATTACAGTATCATCTAATTCTTGATTAAGAGCTTGAATAGGTCTAGAAATTAATTTATTATCTTTTATCCCCCTAATAACAGATAACAATTTAATATCAACAGAAGCCTCTCTTAAGTATTTTTTAACTCAAGCAATAGCATCTGCTGTTTTATTATTTGCTATTATTATAATATACCTTAATAATTTCCCTATATTACAGTCAAATTCAATATATAATGATATAATTATTTATTCTTCTCTTTTATTAAAAAGTGGAGCAGCCCCTTTCCATTTTTGATTCCCTAACGTTAAAGAAGGATTATCATGAATAAACGCTTTAGTATTAATAACATGACAAAAAATTGCCCCAATTAATATATATTAAATTCGTATATTACAATTCAACAAAATATTTTTATTTTTTCAATTATTATTCTATCAACAGTTATTGGATCAATAGGAGGATTAAATCAAACATCTTTACGAAAGTTAATAGCATTTTCATCAATTAATCATCTAGGTTGAATATTAGCTGCAATACAAGTTAGTGAATCCATATGAATAACCTATTTTTGTTTTTATACATTTTTATCCTTTAGTTTAACATTTATCTTTAATAATTTTAAAATGTATCATATTAATCAATTATTTAATTCATTTTTTAATTCAAAAATTTTAAAATTTATGTTATTTCTAAATTTATTATCCTTAGGTGGACTTCCACCATTTATTGGGTTTATACCAAAATGATTAGTTATTCAATTATTAGTTTTAAATAATCAATATACTCTTATAACAATTATAACTGTAATAACTTTAATCACATTATTTTTTTATTTACGTTTGTGTTTCGCTGCTTTTATACTAAACTATGATGAAAATAATTGAACAAACTATATACAAATTAACAAAATTTCATTTAAATGTATAATAATTTTATCTTTTATTTCCACATTTAGATTAATTTTAGTATCTATTATCTATACAGCTTTTTAGTATCATCCTAAGCTAAATCAAAAATTTAGAATTTTATAAAAACATTTTTAATTTATTATAAAATAAAGGCTTTAAGTTAAATAAACTAATAACCTTCAAAGCTATAAATATAAGTTAAATCTTTTAAGCCTTAGTAATACTATATTTATACTCCTTTAGAATTGCAGTCTAATGTCATTATTGACTATAAAGCTCTAAATTTAAATTTAGTTTAATCTATTTATTTAGTAAATTCTTAATTATTAATTTATAAAAATAAATTCTTTTTGATATAAAAATTTATTCTTATAAATAAACTCTTCTTGATCTGTAAAATTTACTTATAAATGAATTTTGTGATTTATAAGAATCTATTTATATAACTAAATTTTTGATTAAAAAGAATTTATTCTTATAAATAGATTTACAATCTATCGCCTATCCTTCAGCCATTTAATCATTTCAAATAAGTTATTTTCCTTTAATGAATATTTTAATTGTCTTAATCGCGACAATGATTATTCTCAACAAATCATAAAGATATTGGAACATTATATTTTATTTTTGGAGCATGAGCTGGTATAGTAGGAACATCTCTTAGAATTCTAATTCGAACTGAATTAGGACACCCAGGAGCCTTAATTGGAGATGATCAAATTTACAATGTAATTGTAACAGCTCACGCATTTGTAATAATTTTTTTTATAGTAATACCTATTATAATTGGGGGATTTGGAAATTGATTAGTACCTTTAATACTAGGAGCACCTGATATAGCATTTCCACGAATAAACAATATAAGATTTTGATTATTACCCCCTTCTCTTACACTACTACTAGTAAGTAGCATAGTAGAAAACGGAGCTGGTACAGGATGAACTGTTTATCCTCCATTATCATCTCTAATCGCTCATGGAGGAGCTTCAGTAGATTTAGCTATTTTTTCATTACATTTAGCTGGAATTTCGTCAATCCTAGGAGCAGTAAATTTTATTACAACAGTAATTAATATACGATCTACTGGTATAACATTTGATCGAATACCTTTATTTGTATGAGCTGTGGTATTAACAGCACTATTATTACTTTTATCTTTACCAGTACTAGCTGGTGCAATTACTATATTAATAACTGACCGAATCTTAAATACATCTTTTTTTGATCCTGCTGGAGGAGGAGACCCAATTTTATACCAACATTTATTTTGATTTTTTGGTCACCCAGAAGTTTATATTCTAATTTTACCTGGATTTGGAATAATTTCTCATATTACACAGTACAACACATAAAATGTGCACTCCATTTTGACTTCAGTTTCTGAAAGTACTTACCGAAACTAGCAAAATCTCATTTGGGTTTTTCTAGATTAGCTCGGATTCTAATTTTATTGCGTCATGAATATTTCCTCTGAAACTTGATTTTGAGCAGTCTTTCTTTTAAAGAAAACGTAATTCTTCTCACATCTATATATCGTAAAATGATTGGAAGTTATTTTCTTGTCTTCAGCATAAATGTGCGTAAAAAATAAAAGAAATACTAGTGGATAATTATTTGAGAATCAAATTTTAAATGTCAAAAATAATAAAAAATTGTAGTTTACTCTATCAGTTCTTGGTAAAATATACACTTTATATAAGTCAATCGATTCGTTTCTATTCAAGGAATTTAATTTTTTGACTTACTAATTAAAATTTCTTTTAGAATAAATAAAGAATTTATAGAAAACTTATTTTTAAGACAAAAATTATTTTTGAGACAAAAATCTGCTCACAATTTGTTGATTTAGTATTTCTTAAAATTCCTGTTTTCGTTTCTAGATTTTTTTGAGGGCAATAACTCTGACAAAATTTCATTGAAATCGTTTTCTAAATATTTGGTTTAGTAAAAAGTGTCACACACAAACACACACACACACACAAATTTGCTTAAAACTTCGTACACATCATTTTTAGATAAGAAGGATTTGATTCAAACTATTTTTGGAAAATCAAAAATTGACACCATCACAATGTTTTCTCTTTGAGGAGGCAAAGTGTCGAACAAGTTGTTTGCTGAAGCTGTATCTAATGCTTTAAAATTGAACAAATATCGAGAAATTAACAATTTTCGAACCTTTTGTCATTAATGTTTCCCGTGCTTTTGTTACCAAGCAGTTGAGTTCGTTATTATAAGTAGTTGCTACATAAAGTACAGCACGTACAGTGTTCATCACGTACGAAAAGAGCTTTTCGGAACGGTTTGTTTACTGCTCTAGTGAAAGGAGAGAAAAAATTTGCAACTCATCGACTAAGATATTTTTTTCGTCTTTTTTTTAACATCTTTTTTCTGTACTTAGTGCACTTGTATTAGTACTTAGTATTATTAAGAAATTCTATTGTGAAAATGGAAAATAACAAGTGCCCGAAAATAAATGAATTCTGTTATGTGTGTGGTCATATAGTGCCTAAAATTGAAGGAAAAGAACGAAAAAATTTGTTTTCTCAAGAATTTAAGTTGGCCTATACGAAATATTTCGATGAATTTGATACAAGTGGTGAAGATTTTACGCCAAATACAGTATGTAATGTTTGCTATAGCAATCTTTTACATTGGTTACATGGACGAAGAGCAAAGTTGCAGTTTTCCAAGCCCGTAATCTGGGTAAAAGACTCAGACGGGCATGAAGAATCCAGATGCTATGCGTGTATCAATTTCTCTGCTGGGAATAATAAAAAAAAAGTTAAGAAACAAAAAATATATTGCTGCTCTCACTGCTTCCCTTCCAGTGTCACTGTCTGCTGATTTCGAACCCCCTAAAGCTCCAAGTCTGGATACTTTGTCTGCTTGGATGACAACAAACAGTTTAACAAATGCATCAAATTTTCAAGACCCCGATTGGTTACCAAATTTAGAAGATGATCAACCAAAACCTTTATCGCAAGACGAAATGGATTATATTGTGGCAAAGCTTGATTTATCACAACGGAATTCTGAAATGTTGACCTCATTTTTGAAAAGTAGGAAACTCACAAAGCAGGATGTTAGTGCCACGGCTTATCGGAAACGTCAAGTTGAATTTCAGGATTTGTATACCATTGATGACAAAAATACATTTACTTACTGCAATGATATTGTAGGTCTAGTGAATAAACTGGGAATGCAGTATGTCGCTGGCGACTGGCGATTATTCATAGACGGCTCAGTTTCAAGTTTAAAGGTTGTGTTGTTGCACAAAACTAACAAAAAACCGTCCATTCCATTAGCATTGGGTACAAATATGCACGAAACGTATGAAACGCTAAAAGATATATTAGAGAAAATTAAATATAATGAACACAAATGGAAAATATGCTGTGACTTAAAAGTAGTAAACATTTTGCAAGGTGTTATTTCTAAGGGTGGTTTTCCAAAATATTTTTGCTTCCTTTGTAATTGGGATTCGCGAAGCAAAATCGATCAATATCAATGTAAACACTGGATAAAAAGAACTTCTGAAAACGAAAAACGGCTAAATTTATTCAATAAACCTTTAATAACAAATATTGATGATATACTATTGCCACCACTCCATATAAAATTGGGAATTGCTAAGAAATGAAGTGATCGAAGTGACCGTCAAACATAGTGATGAAGTCTTTGAATGCCTAAAAAACATCTTTCCGAAACTAAGCAAGGAAAAAATTAAAAACGGTATGATTGCTCTTTTGAATATTTTTCATATATTTCCTTATTTACTCACGTTTAAAAAACTTTTCCCACAAAAAAAAACAAAGTTTTATATTTCAATGCATCACCTGTTAAATGTCAAGGTCCTTTAGGCATGTAATGGTTAAAACTTTAGCTATTTCAATGAAATTTTTTCACTGCCTCTAAAAAATATTCTTTTCTGTGATCTATTCACATTTCAATAATTTCTTTATAAATGAATTTTTATATTTTTATCAGGTGTACTCAATGGTCCAGATATCAGAAAACTAATGAAAAGCGAAGAATTTAGTAACGTGCTGACAGACAATTTCCGAAAAGCTTGGAACGCACTGAAAGCTGTAATCGAGGAAGTTTTAGGAAAAAATCGTGTACAGCAAGACAAGGCACAGGAATTGGTGAAAACAATGCTCCATTATTTTCATGAAATCAAAGCATCCATGACATTGAAATTACATTTTCTGCATCATCACCTCAATGAGTTCTTAAAACAGTTGCCTACTGAATCAGACGAACAAGGAGAACGTTTTCATCAAGTTACCATGCCAATGGAAAAACGCTACAAAGGAAAAAGACTGGATGCATTACTTGCTGAAGTGTGTTGGTGGAGTCATAAGGTATCTCAATATGAAGATAAAGGTACCGAAGACACTAGATTTGAAGGACATGATGAAAGAAATATGCCCTTAAATGTTTTATCAACTTTAGATGAAGAAGCAGATTCAGACCATCAATGTGAACGACCAGTGAAAAAATCGAGAAGGTCCACTTCGCTTTCAATGGACGCTGACTAACATTGTGTTTTTCACAAAGTAACATCTTAAATTTTAAATATAAAATAGTAGTAAAATAAATGGAAACTTTTTATTATAAGATGAAATAATAAACTTTAAAATTAAAGAGTAAATATTTCTTGATGATTAAAGAGCGTTGAGTAGTATATTAATAGTAATAGTAAAACCGAATGAAAAATTTGATAACATCTATCGTCAAAAATGTTTAATTTGACTAAATTCCTTAAATATTGTTTTTAATTCGAAATTCTTTAAAAGTATTCACACTAAAATAGTAGTCTGGATACACATTAACACTGTTTAAATACACTAATTTTTGTTGATACAAATCATTTTTACAATATTTAAAAGAAAAAAGAAAATTTTGATTGCTTAGACTATTATATAGACATTAACTTCTCTCTACTTTTCAATTTTTAAGGCATTTGATGTAGTTTTTTGAACAGATTTTTTTGTAGTCTCTACCTACATTTATGTTGAAGAAAGGAAAATAAAATTGCAATCGGTTTAAGCGATATAGAAGTGAGAAAAATTACATTTTCATTGAAGAAAGTGCTCAAAATAAAGTTTTAGATAAAATATATTCAAAACACTATAAAATTGGAATCCGAGCTAATACAAAAAAACCCAAGTGCAATTTTGTTAGTTGTGACAAGTACTCTCAGAAACTGAAGTCAAAACGGAGTGCACATTCGATGACTTCAAAAATGTTGTACAGTGTTATTAGTCAAGAATCAGGTAAAACGGAAACATTTGGTTCTTTAGGAATAATTTATGCAATAATAGCAATTGGACTATTAGGATTTATTGTATGAGCCCATCACATATTTACTGTTGGAATAGACGTAGACACACGAGCATATTTTACATCAGCTACTATAATTATTGCAGTACCAACAGGAATTAAAATTTTCAGTTGATTAGCTACACTACATGGAACTCAATTAAATTACTCACCAGCAATATTATGAGCTCTAGGATTTGTTTTCTTATTTACAGTAGGAGGATTAACTGGGGTAATACTTGCTAATTCATCTGTAGATATTATTTTACATGATACTTATTATGTAGTAGCACACTTCCATTATGTATTATCTATAGGAGCAGTATTCGCAATTATAGCTGGATTTATTCACTGATACCCTTTACTTACTGGATTAAATATAAACCCTAGATGACTAAAAAGTCAATTTATTATTATATTTATTGGAGTAAATTTAACATTCTTTCCCCAACATTTCTTAGGACTAGCAGGTATACCTCGACGATATTCAGATTATCCAGATGCATATACAACATGAAATATTATCTCAACTATTGGGTCTTCTATTTCATTATTAGGAATTTTACTTTTCTTATTTATTATTTGAGAAAGTATAATTTCCCAACGACAAGTTATTTACCCTATACAACTAAGTTCATCAATTGAGTGACTTCAAAATACCCCTCCCGCTGAACATAGTTATTCTGAATTACCACTTTTAACTAATTTCTAATATGGCAGATTAGTGCAATGGATTTAAGCTCCATATATAAAGTATTTCACTTTTATTAGAATTATAAGTATAAAATAATTATCTATCTATTTATTTAGTAAATTCTTAATTATTAATATATATATACATATATTATACACACATAATGACAACATGAGCAGCCCTTGGCCTTCAAGATAGTGCCTCTCCCTTAATAGAACAATTATCATGTTTTCACGATCATACCCTTATAATTTTAGTAATAATCACAACTTTAGTAGGTTACTTAATATTTATATTATTTTTTAATTCATACACAAATCGAAACCTACTACATGGACAAACTATTGAAGTAATTTGAACAATTCTGCCAGCTATTATTCTATTATTTATTGCTTTTCCTTCTTTACGACTTTTATATTTAATCGACGAAATTAATGAACCTTCAGTAACTCTAAAAGCTATTGGACACCAATGATACTGAAGTTATGAATATTCAGATTTTATAAATGTAGAATTTGATTCATATATAATCCCAACAAATGAATTAACAGCAGATAGGTTCCGATTATTAGATGTAGATAATCGTGTTATTTTACCAATAAATTCACAAATTCGTATTTTAGTAACAGCTGCAGATGTAATCCATTCATGAACAGTACCCGCTCTTGGAGTAAAAGTAGATGGAACTCCTGGACGATTAAATCAAATTAATTTTTTAATAAATCGACCAGGGTTATTCTACGGTCAATGTTCTGAAATTTGCGGTGCTAATCATAGTTTTATACCTATTGTTATTGAAAGTATTCCTGTTAACCATTTTATTAAATGAATTACAAATAGAGTAAATTCATCATTAGATGACTGAAAGCAAGTACTGGTCTCTTAAACCACTCAATAGTAAATTAGCACTTACTTCTAATGATTTATAATTAAATTATATTTAATAATAAAAAAATTAGTTAAATACATAACATTAGTTTGTCAAACTAAAATTATTAAACTTATTAATATTTTTTAATTCCACAAATAGCCCCAATTGGTTGATTAAGTTTATTTATCATTTTTTCTATCACATTTATACTTTTTAGAATAATAAATTACTACTCTGTAATTCCTCAACCCCCTAAATCTGATTCAACTAAAAAGTCTTCAACTCAACCTCTTAATTGGAAATGATAACAAATTTATTCTCAGTTTTTGACCCCACCTCAAGCATTTTTAATTTATCTCTTAATTGAATAAGAACTCTTTTAGGATTAATAGTAATCCCTTCAATATATTGATTAATACCTTCACGATATCATATTTTCTGAAATTCAATTTTATTAACTTTACACAAAGAATTTAAAACTTTATTAGGATCTACAGGACATTCAGGGTCAACTTTTATTTTCGTTTCTTTATTTTCACTAATTTTATTTAATAATTTCATAGGACTGTTCCCTTATATTTTCACAAGTACAAGTCATTTAACATTAACTTTAACATTAGCTTTACCTTTATGATTATGTTTCATAATTTATGGTTGAATTAATCATACCCAACATATATTTGCACATTTAGTTCCTCAAGGAACACCAGCAATTTTAATACCATTCATAGTATGTATTGAAACAATTAGAAATTTAATTCGACCAGGAACTCTAGCAGTACGATTAGCAGCTAATATAATTGCAGGTCACTTGTTATTAACTCTTCTAGGAAATACAGGCCCATCACTTTCATATGCTATTATTTCGCTATTAATTATTGCTCAAATTGCTTTATTAGTACTTGAATCAGCTGTAGCAATTATTCAATCCTATGTATTCGCAGTATTAAGTACTTTATACTCTAGAGAAGTAAATTAATTTTTATAATGTCAACACACGCTAATCATCCATTTCATTTAGTAGATTATAGTCCATGACCTTTAACAGGAGCTATTGGAGCAATAACATCAGTTTCAGGTTTAGTTAAATGATTCCATCAATATGATATCTCACTATTCTTATTAGGTAATATTATTACTATTTTAACTGTCTATCAATGATGACGAGATGTTTCTCGTGAAGGAACTTTCCAAGGATTACACACCCTACCTGTAACATTAGGTCTACGATGAGGAATAATTTTATTTATTTTATCAGAAGTTTTATTTTTTGTATCATTTTTTTGAGCTTTTTTCCATAGAAGATTATCTCCAACAATTGAATTAGGAGCTTCATGACCACCAGCCGGAATTAAACCTTTCAACCCATTTCAAATTCCTTTATTAAATACAGCTATCTTATTAGCCTCAGGAGTAACTGTAACATGAGCCCATCATAGTTTAATAGAAGGTAATCATTCTCAAGCAACACAAGGATTATTCTTCACAGTATTATTAGGAGTATATTTTACTATTTTACAAGCATATGAATATATTGAGGCACCATTCACAATTGCTGATTCAGTTTACGGTTCTACATTTTTTATAGCTACAGGATTTCACGGAATTCATGTATTAATTGGAACAACTTTCTTATTAATCTGTTTAATCCGACATTTAAATAATCATTTTTCAAAAACACATCATTTCGGTTTTGAAGCAGCCGCTTGATATTGACATTTCGTTGATATTGTTTGATTATTTCTATATATTTCAATTTATTGATGAGGAGGATAATAAAATAATATAATTAATATTTACAATATCTATATAATATATAAAGTATATTTGACTTCCAATCATAAAGTCTACTAATTAGTAGTATAGATAATTTTCTCAATTATTATCATAGCTCTAACCCTAATAACAATTACAAGTATTGTAATAATTTTAGCTTCTATTTTATCAAAAAAAAGTATAGCAGATCGAGAAAAATGCTCCCCATTTGAATGTGGATTTGATCCAAAATCATCATCACGTCTTCCATTCTTTATACGATTCTTCCTAATTACAATTATTTTTTTAATTTTTGATGTAGAAATTGCATTAATTTTACCAATAATTTTAATTATTAATTTATCAAACATTATAATATGAACAATTACATCAATTATTTTTATTATAATCTTAATTATTGGTTTATATCACGAATGAAATCAAGGTATATTAAATTGATCTAACTAATATTATAAATAATACAAATAAAGAAGGATTGTAGTTAATTATAACATTTGGTTTGCATTCAGAAAGTATTCAATTTTCAATCTATCTTATTTAATCTATTTATTTAGTAAATTCTTAATTATTAATTTAATAAATAAAAACGAATATGAAGCGATTTATTGCAATTAGTTTCGACCTAATTTTAGGTAATTTACTACCCTTATTCTATAATTTAAAATTTAGTTTAATCTATTTATTTAGTAATATAAATTCTTAATTATTAATTTAATTGAAGCCAAAAAGAGGCATATCACTGTTAATGATAGAACTGAAATTTAATTTCCAATTAAGGAAGTAAGATGTTCAAGAAAAAGCTGCTAACTTTTATCTTTTAATGGTTAAATTCCATTTATACTTCTATTTATATAGTTTAACAAAAACATTACATTTTCATTGTAAAATTAAAAATATTTTTTTTATAAATTACTAAATTTTATTACTTACATTTATTTGATAAATAAAATTATAATACATTTATTTATAATAATTTATCTTATCAAAAAAGCTCAATGAAAACAGCCTTTTTCATTTCAAATAAGTTATTTTCCTTTAATGAATTGACTGACGAAAAGAATTACCTTGATAGGGTAATTATGTAATTTACTAAAACTTATTCACTACATTCAAGAATTAAACAATTACCCTAACATCTTCAGTGTTATATTCTACAATTTGAGCTACTTGAATAAAATAGGAAAAAAAATCTAAAAAGGAAAGTAATTCATAAAACAAATAATAAAAGATAAATTTTTAAATTATTATTATGTAAAAAATAAACTAATTGAGAATATTCTACCAACTTATTATATAAACTCTGTCCTCCTATAAATTCAGATCATCCTTGATCAAAAGATTTATAAACAATTCTTCCTAAAACTAAAGGAGGATTAATTACACCATAAGTAGAAATATAAGGTATAAATCATATCGAACCAGAAAAATAACTTACTAAATAATTATTTAAAGATTTATTAAAATAAAATAAAGATACATTTGAAATTAAATAACCTAATAACCCCCCGCTAATACAGACAAATAAAGTTAATAATTTCAATTAAATTGGTAAACAAATTATATAAGGAGTAGGAAAAATTAATCATCTAAGTATACTACCACCAATAATACTTATAATTAATAGCCCTCTCATACCACGCAACATAACTCACCCTTCATCTCTCAATATATTCAAAGAACCGCAATTTAATTCACCAGTCATAGAATAATAAACCAACCGAAAAGAATAACACACAGTTAATCCAGTAGAAAAAAAATAAAGAAAAAAATAAAATATATTAATATAACTCAAGGACACAATTTCTAAAATTAAATCCTTAGAATAAAATCCAGCTAAAAAAGGTATATCACATAAAGCTAAATTAGCAACATTAAAACAACCAGAAGTTAAAGGCATATAAATCCCTAATCCACCTATCAACCGAATATCTTGTGAATTATTTATATTATGAATAATAGCTCCAGCACATATAAATAGTAACGCTTTAAATAAAGCATGACTCAATAAATGAAAAAAAGCCAGTTTATAAAATCCTATTGATAAGATTCTTATTATTAAACCCAACTGACTCAAAGTAGATAAAGCAATAATTTTTTTTAAATCAAATTCAAAATTAGCTCCTAATCCAGCTATAAATATAGTCAACCCAGATAATAAAAGTAAAACTTGACCTATTCAAGAATCACATAATAAAATATTAAACCGAATTAATAAATAAATTCCAGCAGTAATAAGAGTAGAAGAATGAACTAATGCAGAAACAGGAGTAGGAGCTGCTATTGCAGCAGGTAATCAAGATAAAAAAGGAATTTGTGCTCTTTTAGTTATAGCAGCTAATATAATTAATCCACCAATAATTTCTATTTCGATTCTATTTTTTATTGTTTCCAAATAAAAAATATAGTTTCAACTTCCATAATTTAGTATTCAAGCAATAGCTAATAAAAAGGCAACATCACCAATTCGATTAGACAAAGCAGTTAATATACCAGCATTATAAGATTTTACATTTTGGAAATAAATTACTAAACAATAAGAAACTAATCCCAATCCATCTCATCCTAATAAAATTCTAATTAAATTAGGACTAATAATTAATAACATTATAGACAAAACAAATATAAGAACTAATATAATAAAACGATTAATATTTACATCTCCCCCTATATACTCCTTTCTATAATAAATAACTAAAGAAGAAATTAATAAAACAAAAGATATAAATAATAAACTCATTCAATCAAATAAAAAAGTTATAACAATTCTACAAGAATTAAATCTAACTACTTCTCATTCAATAAATGTACAAAAATCCTTAATTAACATTAATAATCTAAATAAAAAAAAATTAGTTCTAAATAAAATTAAAACCAAAAATCTAATTCTACAAATAGATAAATACTTTCTCACGAGTTAAAATGATCAAAAATCATATCATTGACACCACAAATCAATATTTTAAATAAACTATTTAAATAAAATTAAAGTCAAATTATACAAATGTCACTCTTCAAAATTAATAAATTTAAAGGAAATCAATGTAAAAATAATAAATAATATTCCCGAATTTTACCTCCTCTAAACGAATAAACTCCGGAAAATAACTTACCATGCTGACTATAAGCATATAAATATAAAGTATAAGCAGCTCTAAAAAAAGATAATAAAGATAAAGAAATTATTGTTAATCAAGATCAACTAACAATTCTATTTAATAAACAAATTTCACCTAATAAATTTAAAGATGGAGGTGCAGCTATATTACAAGCTCTTAACAAAAATCATCATAATGTTATAGAAGGTATACAATTTAATAAACCCTTATTAATTAATAAACTTCGACTACCTAACCGTTCATATGTAATATTAACTAAACAAAAAAGTCCTGAAGAACAAAGTCCATGAGCAATTATTAATGTATAAGAACCACAAAATCCTAAATATCTTAAAGTTATAAGACCCCCTAAAACAATTCCTATATGAGCAACAGAAGAATAAGCAATTAAAGCCTTTAAATCAGTTTGACGTAAACAAACTAAACTAATTAGAACACCCCCAATTAATCTAATTCTAATTCAAATATAATTATATTTAATACCACTTACTTGTAAAAAAGAAAAAACTCGTAATAATCCATATCCACCTAACTTCAACATAACTCCAGCTAAAATTATTGAACCAGAGACAGGTGCTTCTACATGAGCTTTTGGTAATCATAAATGAACCAAAAATATAGGTATTTTAACTAAAAAAGCTAAAATTAAAGATAAATATAATAAATCATAACAATTAACATAATCTATCAAAAGATAATAATTCAATGTCATCAAAGTATTATATAAATAAAAAATTCCTACCAATATAGGTAAAGAAACTAATAAAGTATAAAATAAAAGATAAATACCAGCTTGTAAACGTTCAGGTTGATATCCTCAACCCAAAATTAAAAATAAAGTAGGAATCAGTCTTCTTTCAAAAAATAAATAAAACATAAATAAATTTATTCTACCAAAAGTTAAAACTAAACATAATAATAAAATTAACACATTAACTAAAAAAAAGTTTTCATAATTACTATATTTATTAATAGATTCACTAGAAGTAATTATAAGTGTACAAATTCAAAAACTTAATAAAATTAATCCATATGAAATAATATCAAATCCCAAAAAATAAGAAATATTTACAAAATAATTTATACAATAATTCATTAAAATAAAAATAAAACTTACCAAAAATAGTAAATTTTGAAGCGTTCAAAATGAATTTATAATAAAACAAAAAGGTATAATAAAAATTATTATAAAAATTAATTTTAACATTGTAATACATTAAATGATTGAAAATAATCATTTCCATGAGTTCGAATTATAGATACAAAAATTGAAAGACCCAAAGCCCCTTCACAAACACTAAAAGTTAAAAATATTATACTAAAATATCTTCTAAAATCTATTAAATTTAAATAAATAAATAATAAAAAAAATAAACTTAAAACAATATATTCTAATCTTAAAAGTATAGACAATAAATGTTTACGATTAAAAACAAAAACAAATAATTAAAATTAAAAAACAAGGTAATCCCCAATATAGTAATATTAACATTAGTTTTAATAGTTTAACAAAAACATTGGTCTTGTAAATCAAAAATAAGAATTAATCTTTTAAAACTTCAAGATATTTAGGTAAGAAAAAATTTGAAAGATGGGGACTACCTGAGAAGGCTCTTCTTCTAATTGATAATGCCCCATCACATCCCAACGAAATCGAATTAAAGTCCGAGGATGGTTTAATTTTAACTATGTTCGCCGAATGTGACACCATTGATCCAGCCAATGGACCAAAATGTAATTCGTATAACGAAACTATACTACAGAAATTTTCTACTGGCTTCCATTTTCAACAATCGATCGAAAAATCGATATCGATGACTGTTTTTTTAACATAGCACACTCAATTGATAAGTCGAACAAATTCGATAAATCGAACAGCGCCTGTTTTAATTAGTTCGAGTTATCGCGAGTGCACTGTATAATATACATATGTCCTATGCCAATACATGTAAACATGCATATATACAATTTCTATTCTGTACGCAAGCTAATGTACCTTGCTTGAACTGCAAGCGAGAGCGAATCATATTAACTGATTATGCGTTTTGATAAAAAAATATACTTTCATTAAAGTCAAATAAGACGCGACGTGTATATGTCAGTGGCAAGAATCAACTGATTATCTTTATTCAAAACAATTAAAATGAAAGCTTTACATCGATTGCTTAATTTACATACATGTGCCTTACATTCTATAATATTAGTGTTGGTGTATTTAATTGGAGTTTAATACAATTTTCATATCTTGCTGATTAGACTTATTCTACATACATGTGTCTTATATTTTATTTTATGTTGATACAATTAATTGGAATTGGAGGCGTTGCATTTGAGTTTCGGTTGCGAAACCGGATGCTTAGTTGACAAAAAGAAGTTATTAACTTTTGACGCGAAATCGCTTACTTGGAATTTAGTGAGTTCAATAACTCCTGCATTTTCTGGCTAATTGGGCTAAGTTGAATGTCTGGATGTGCGTTGTGTTCTGGGAATGGAGTGGGCTTATACATAACTTCTCCCCCCTTTAGAAAAGAATTCTCCTGAATTCTACTATTGTTAAGTTGGATTTAAATTTTTTTTGTGTTTTAACATAATCAAGATTATTAATATAATTATTAGTATAATTATAGCTGCATTGAACGAATAGATTATATCTTTATGTGTTTTTAAGTTTTTGATACTCATCCAGTTTATTTTGTTTGTATCTAATATATTTTCGAAAGTTATTTGTTTTGTAAAATTTTGCACTTGTCTCTTCTTTCGTATAATGTTTTTTCGTTTTCTATTTCATAAGTGTTAGTAAAATAATTGTTATCTATACCTATTGTACAATTTGCCCAATGTATTAAAGTATTATTTATAATTTGTATTGTTTTATTGATACAGTTTTGATACAACTTTTCATTGTTTGCATTATTGATTACCATGGTCTCCTCGTTAACTTCTATTATTTCCATTTCTTCTCTTTTTATCAATTTAAAATTTTTTTTTTGAATATACAATGCTTTTCATTTCTTTAAATTTTTTATTTGTTTCATATGTGTAAGTAGCATTGTTGTACTTAAATACAGCTTCGGACTTTTGATTTATTTCAAATTTTTCATTATTAGGTACTGGAATTATCCGTTGAACTTTAATTGTGATGAAGCTTGTAGGAATTTCTATTGCAAACATCAATAAATTATTTCTAAACACTGCTGTAGCTAACTTAAGATGATTGAGTTTGTTGAAGTTTATATTGTATTTTTGGATCTCATTATCAGTTAATATGCTGGGGTGTACAATATTATATCTAGCAGATGCAACATTATCCTGTAAATGTTCTATTTTGTTTCTTATTAACTGTATTTTAATCTGTTGGTCGTAATACAAATTCTCCTGGTTTCTATTATTTTCATATTTGTTAATTGCGTTCAGTTGACTTTCTATTGTTTTTCTATCTGCCTTAATTACATTCTTGATGTAATTGATTGTATCATTAAAATATGTGTTAATATAAATTTGTTTATTTAATAACTCATCAGTTTCTTGCATGTTTTCTTTGAATTTTGATAAGTGATTCTCTATTATTTCGTCCATTGTGCCAAACAACGAATTTGCTCCACTACCTACTGCATTAACTAATTCTCTTCTTTCACGTGTATGATTTCCATATAATGTATATAATTTGTGTTTTGTTTCTTTTAACTGTGTCTGTAATATATGTCTGTTATCATTGTTTATCAATTTTATGTTGTTTTCTAAATCCTTTAAAATGTCGTCGATGTCTTCTAAATTGATTATGTGTACCACTATGTCTGATGTTGTAACTATGTCTTGGTTTTTCGTGTCTATTATTGCGGACCCGTCCTGGTAAAGTATTTGCTGAGTCGTCAACGTTCCTTGTATTGTCTTCATTGTTGTCAGAATTAATATTGTCATCATTAGCATCTTCTGTAAATTTGTAGGCTCGTTTAATATTCTTTGGGTCAATATTTTTTAGTTTTGCCTTTTTTTATTTTGGAACTTCTTTGTGTCTGACTGCCCTATAGTTCTTTATATACCCTTCTTCTCGTTTTTCTTCATAATTTTCTCTGTTACTGTTGTTTTTTTCTAACATTTTTTTCTTAGCAATTTCTATATTTTCTTTAATTTTCGTCAGTTCTACCTTATTATTTTGAGCTTCGTTAGGGGTGCATTTAATTGTAGAGTGATATCTGTCATTGTAATTTCTTACGGCCTTTTGCATTATCTGTTTTATTGACATGTTTGATGTATCTGTTTTAAGTGTTACCCTAAATTTTTCTGCCATGTAGTCTTTCTATGTCTGAATTTCCCGTGTGACTATTTGGTTTAGTTAGGTGTAACTCTATTCCTTCTTGCATTAATAATTCCGATTGAGTTAAACTCATTATTAGCTACGATTTTTTCAGGCTTTCCTATTTTTGTGAAATGTTCTTCGAGTTGTTCTACTATGGTCATGTTATTTCTATCATTTAATGAATATGCTGCTGCAAACTTGGAAAATTTGTCTATAGTTGTTAAGAAATGTGTATTTTTTACTACGTATGTGTCTATATGGATAACTTGATTCTTATTTGATGGGGTTTCTGTTTTCTTTAACTTGTTCTTTATAGGTTTCCTATCATATTTAATTTCTTTGCACAAGTCATATTGTTTATAACCACTTGCACCAATTCTAATAGTTTTGGATAGTATATTCTGTTTTTTAATTGATTGTAAGTTTCGAATACCTGAATGCATACCTTCTCTTACGTGGTAAAACGATATTTGTTTGACTGCTTCTGTCTCGTATTCAATGTCGTGAGCTCTAAATGTACATTTTATGAATTCTATTTGCTTGTCGTCTGAAAACATTTCTATTATTGTAATTTTTCTTGTACTATATTGTATTCATGGTACGGTAGTTCCGAATAGATTCCAATTTTTCCTTTGTTTATATATTTTTTAAAAATCTCACCCATCGTTGGAAAGTCATTTGTCATTTAATTTCTTCTATTTTGCAGTTTGTAATGATTATCTGTGTTTTGTACTTATTAACTATTTCCTCCTTTATAGAAAAATGATTGTGTAAATTTTCTTCAGCTGAATGTATTGTTTCTATTGACATATTATCTTCTTTATCCTCTATGTTTGCTATCATATTTATATCTGATACGTTGTCGTTATTTACGTTCTGTATGCCATCTTTTTTATCCTGCATGTAGTCATTGTCTTCGAGTCTGCTCAAAAAGTCTGCTACTCTATTTTCTTTTCCTTTTAAATAGTCAATTTCAAATTGGTACTCTCCTAGTTTCAACAGCCATCTTTGATGTCTAGGCGAAATGTCTTTTCCTTTATGTTTCGAATGTAAAAATTTTATGGGTCAATATTTTAAACTTTCTTCCATACAAATATTGTCTAAAATAATTAACGCTCCAAAGAATTGCCAAAATTTCCTTATCGGTAGCCGAATAGTTCCTTTCGTGATTATTAAGAGTTCTAGATGCAAAACAAATTGGGTGACCTTCTTGGGATATCACTGCACTTATTGCATAATTCGACGCGTCAGTCGTAAGTGTAAATGCTTTATCAAAGTTGGGAAATCTAAGTATGGGATGTGAACTGATCATATGTTTCAACTTTTCGAATGCTTCTACATAAGTTGGGTCTTTTGTATTAATTTTCACATTTTTCTTTAAATATTTTGTTATTGGTTATGCTACTTTAGCATAATCTTTAATACATTTTCTATAGTAGCCTGTTATATCAAGAAAACTTTTTATCTATTTTTCTGTCCGAGGCAGTACTAGTTTTTCTATAATGGCTATTTTGTTAGGATTTGGTTTAATACCTTCCTTTGTCAAAATATGTCCCAAAAATTCTGTTTCTCTTTTCATAAAATTGCATTTATCTATCTGGATCTTTAAATTTTTCTCTTGCAGGATTTGGAAAATTTCATTAATGGCCTGAATGTGTTCTTGTAATGATGTGCTAAATATTAGTATATATACAACACATTTTTTGTTAATGAATTCGTTGAATTAATGAATTTCGTTCATAAACCTTTGAAAGGTAGCCGGGGCATTTTTTAACCCGAACGGCATTCTTATAATCTCATATAAACCATATGGCGTTTGACAAATGCTGTTCTCTTTCTATCTTCTTCCTTAACCAAGATTTGGTGATAACCCTTGGCCAGGTCTAGCGTAGTAAAATATTGGGCTCTTCCGAGTTTGTCCAAAATTGAATCGATATTTGGGATTGTAAACTTATCGTCTATTGTGATTTCGTTTAACTTTCTATAATCAATTACTATTCGATATTTCTTTTTGCCTGAATTGTCTATATTCTTCGGTATTACTATCAAAGGGCTTGAATACCTTGAATTACTTTTCCTTATTATAGCTTGCTCCGTCATTTCTTTTATTTGTCTCCTTACTTCTTCCTCATGTTGTGGTGGATACCTATAGAGTTTTGAATTTAATTGTTCGTCTGTGGTTGTGCGTATTTCGTGTTCTATCTCTGTTGTACTAGTCAATACGTCTCCCTTTTTGAAAAATAATTTACTATAACGTTGCATAACAATTTCAATTTCTTTTCTTTCTTCTTTGTTCAAATGATCTAGCTTTAGATTATCGAGGCTTCCTTCGTTGCTTTCTAATGTACACACTTCTTTGTACTGATACGGGTTATTTATGATTGAGTTTTCTTTATGATTTAGTGTTAAAACTTTTTTTTCAATATTGATGAACGCGTTTAAAAAATTAAATTCTTTTGGTGCTGTCGTATGAATTTCATGCTCTATTATGTCTTTGCTATTTATCGTACTATATGGAATTGATCTGTTTAATTTTATTTTTCTGTACCCGTTGATTTGGTCATTTACTAGATTTTAAGTGGCTCCTGTATCTATCAATGCTACATATTTTTCTTTATTTATGTTTAATTCTATTAATGGTAGGCATTCCGAGGCTGCTTCATAAAAAAAACAGTATTATTAACCTCTGCATGGTGACTGTACTGATCGTTTGAATCGTTGTTGTCGTTGTAGTCGTCACCCTGATATTGGTCATTGTCATTGTTCCTGTTTTGGTCGGCTTCTAAATTATCAATTTCCATTGGTTCTGCATTTCCTGGTCTATACTGTCTGGATTGGTGTGAACCTGATTGCTGATAGTTTTGATTTTGTCTACTTTGTCCCGAATTGCTTCTTACATTTGGCTGTGTATTATTTTGCCTAAATTGCCCTGAGTTGTTATTTCTATAGTTCTGTTGTTGGTTCCTATTATTTTGGTTATTGGAAAATTGCTGATTGTTCTGTTGTACATTGTTCTGATTAAAATTCCTATAATTTTGTTGTATAATTTGGTCATTTGGCTGTGCATTGTTCTGATTAAAGTTTCTGTAATTTTGTTGTTGGCTGTTTTGATTAATGTTTCCCTGGTTTTTGTTGCTAGGCCCTGCCTCTGCATTATTTCTGTTAGTTCTGACTTTTCTATATTGATATCTAATACAGCTGTTCTCGTATCTGCGTAACATCATTATTTTTAATATTGCTCCTAATTCTTTTTCTTCATATATTTTATCTAGCAGTGTACCTTGTATCATTTCTTTCACCGTGTTTACTAACCAGCTTTCAACATTACTTAAATCTATGAAATTGTCATTTTTATGATGAACTATTAGTTCATCAGTTTTATATTTTATGTTCTGTATTTCTACGGCTAGTTCACTGATCGTGTTTACTCTTAGGTCGCAGATCCTCCTGTAAATTTGGTGTGGTTCAGTGTCCGGTCGGTATCTTAGTTTTAGGGTTGCTTTAATTAACTCCCAGTTGTCGGGTTCCGGCACGTTGATCACTGCATCCTTGCTTGTCCTTGGATTGTCCTATAGAATATCGTCCTGGTGACTTCTCGTTTTAACTCTGGATCTTGTATTGACTGGAGTAGATACTCGACGCTGCTGAAGAATGAATTTATCGAAATCTCCCCTATTCCTGTGAACGTTGCCAGGTGGTTTACGGTTTTAAACAACCGTCCTTGTGCTGCATTGATGTTGCTAGCCTGGAGTTGCACATAAGCTTGCTGTAATTGTTCCAACTGGCGCTCTCTAATGGTCAATTGTTCCAATAAATCCGCCAGTGGCATTTGGGTGTTATCGTTCGCCATCCTTGCCTCGTCGTAATTGTATGATCTCTGCTGTCTTCTTGATGCCAGGTTGAGTTGTTCTTTTTCTTTTAGTGCCGCTTGTCAACTTATTTGTAATTGGGCTTTCTATACTGCATTGCACTGATTTTATACTTAACTGATTTTTAGTTTTTTCTTCCGTCGGCCGATATATACATATGTATATATTTATTTATTTATTTATTTTTTTCGCACTCTGTTTAATAAATTTATTTATTTTTCGGTTCGAATCACTGAATCCTTCTTAAAAAAAAAAAATCCTACCGACTGCGCCAATTATATTAACTGATTATGCGTTTTGATAAAAAAATATAATACTTTCATTAAAGTCAAATAAGACGCGACGTGTATATGTCAGTGGCAAGAATCAACTGATTATCTTTATTCAAAACAATTAAAATGAAAGCTTTACATCGATTGCTTAACTTACATACATGTGCCTTACATTCTATTAGTGTTGGTGTATTTAATTGGAGTTTAATACAATTTTCATATCTTGCTGATTAGACTTATTCTACATACATGTGTCTTATATTTTATTTTATGTTGATACAATTAATTGGAATTGGAGGCGTTGCATTTGAGTTTCGGTTGCGAAACCGGATGCTTAGTTGACAAAAAGAAGTTATTAACTTTTGACGCGAAATCGCTTACTTGGAATTTAGTGAGTTCAATAACTCCTGCATTTTCTGGCTAATTGGGCAAAGTTGAATGTCTGGATGTGCGTTGTGTTCTGGGAATGGAGTGGGCTTATACATAACTTCTCCCCCCTTTAGAAAAGAATTCTCCTGAATTCTACTATTGTTAAGTTGGATTTAAATGTTTTTTGTGTTTTAACATAATCAAGATTATTAATATAATTATTAGTATAATTATAGCTGCATTGAACGAATAGATTATATCTTTATGTGTTTTTAAGTTTTTGATACTCATCCAGTTTATTTTGTTTGTATCTAATATATTTTCGAAAGTTATTTGTTTTGTAAAATTTTGCACTTGTCTCTTCTTTCGTATAATGTTTTTTCGTTTTCTATTTCATAAGTGTTAGTAAAATAATTGTTATCTATACCTATTGTACAATTTGCCCAATGTATTAAAGTATTATTTATAATTTGTATTGTTTTATTGATACAGTTTTGATACAACTTTTCATTGTTTGCATTATTGATTACCATGGTCTCCTCGTTAACTTCTATTATTTCCATTTCTTCTCTTTTTATCAATTTAAAATTTTTTTTTTGAATATACAATGCTTTTCATTTCTTTAAATTTTTTATTTGTTTCATATGTGTAAGTAGCATTGTTGTACTTAAATACAGCTTCGGACTTTTGATTTATTTCAAATTTTTCATTATTAGGTACTGGAATTATCCGTTGAACTTTAATTGTGATGAAGCTTGTAGGAATTTCTATTGCAAACATCAATAAATTATTTCTAAACACTGCTGTAGCTAACTTAAGATGATTGAGTTTGTTGAAGTTTATATTGTATTTTTGGATCTCATTATCAGTTAATATGCTGGGGTGTACAATATTATATCTAGCAGATGCAACATTATCCTGTAAATGTTCTATTTTGTTTCTTATTAACTGTATTTTAATCTGTTGGTCGTAATACAAATTCTCCTGGTTTCTATTATTTTCATATTTGTTAATTGCGTTCAGTTGACTTTCTATTGTTTTTCTATCTGCCTTAATTACATTCTTGATGTAATTGATTGTATCATTAAAATATGTGTTAATATAAATTTGTTTATTTAATAACTCGTCAGTTTCTTGCATGTTTTCTTTGAATTTTGATAAGTGATTCTCTATTATTTCGTCCATTGTGCCAAACAACGAATTTGCTCCACTACCTACTGCATTAACTAATTCTCTTCTTTTACGTGTATGATTTCCATATAATGTATATAATTTGTGTTTTGTTTCTTTTAACTGTGTCTGTAATATATGTCTGTTATCATTGTTTATCAATTTTATGTTGTTTTCTAAATCCTTTAAAATGTCGTCGATGTCTTCTAAATTGATTATGTGTACCACTATGTCTGTTGTTGTAACTATGTCTTGGTTTTTCGTGTCTATTATTGCGGACCCGTCCTGGTAAAGTATTTGCTGAGTCGTCAACGTTCCTTGTATTGTCTTCATTGTTGTCAGAATTAATATTGTCATCATTAGCATCTTCTGTAAATTTGTAGGCTCGTTTAATATTCTTTGGGTCAATATTTTTTAGTTTTGCCTTTTTTTATTTTGGAACTTCTTTGTGTCTGACTGCCCTATAGTTCTTTATATACCCTTCTTCTCGTTTTTCTTCATAATTTTCTCTGTTACTGTTGTTTTTTTCTAACATTTTTTTCTTAGCAATTTCTATATTTTCTTTAATTTTCGTCAGTTCTACCTTATTATTTTGAGCTTCGTTAGGGGTGCATTTAATTGTAGAGTGATATCTGTCATTGTAATTTCTTACGGCCTTTTGCATTATCTGTTTTATTGACATGTTTGATGTATCTGTTTTAAGTGTTACCCTAAATTTTTCTGCCATGTAGTCTTTCTATGTCTGAATTTCCCGTGTGACTATTTGGTTTAGTTAGGTGTAACTCTATTCCTTCTTGCATTAATAATTCCGATTGAGTTAAACTCATTATTAGCTACGATTTTTTCAGGCTTTCCTATTTTTGTGAAATGTTCTTCGAGTTGTTCTACTATGGTCATGTTATTTCTATCATTTAATGAATATGCTGCTGCAAACTTGGAAAATTTGTCTATAGTTGTTAAGAAATGTGTATTTTTTACTACGTATGTGTCTATATGGATAACTTGATTCTTATTTGATGGGGTTTCTGTTTTCTTTAACTTGTTCTTTATAGGTTTCCTATCATATTTAATTTCTTTGCACAAGTCATATTGTTTATAACCACTTGCACCACTTGCATAGTATATTCTGTTTTTTAATTGATTGTAAGTTTCGAATACCTGAATGCATACTTTCTCTTACGTGGTAAAACGATATTTGTTTGACTGCTTCTGTCTCGTATTCAATGTCGTGAGCTCTAAATGTACATTTTATGAATTCTATTTGCTTGTCGTCTGAAAACATTTCTATTATTGTAATTTTTCTTGTACTATATTGTATTCATGGTACGGTAGTTCCGAATAGATTCCAATTTTTCCTTTGTTTATATATTTTTTAAAAATCTCACCCATCGTTGGAAAGTCATTTGTCATTTAATTTCTTCTATTTTGCAGTTTGTAATGATTATCTGTGTTTTGTACTTATTAACTATTTCCTCCTTTATAGAAAAATGATTGTGTAAATTTTCTTCAGCTGAATGTATTGTTTCTATTGACATATTATCTTCTTTATCCTCTATGTTTGCTATCATATTTATATCTGATACGTTGTCGTTATTTACGTTCTGTATGCCATCTTTTTTATCCTGCATGTAGTCATTGTCTTCGAGTCTGCTCAAAAAGTCTGCTACTCTATTTTCTTTTCCTTTTAAATAGTCAATTTCAAATTGGTACTCTCCTAGTTTCAACAGCCATCTTTGATGTCTAGGCGAAATGTCTTTTCCTTTATGTTTCGAATGTAAAAATTTTATGGGTCAATATTTTAAACTTTCTTCCATACAAATATTGTCTAAAATAATTAACGCTCCAAAGAATTGCCAAAATTTCCTTATCGGTAGCCGAATAGTTCCTTTCGTGATTATTAAGAGTTCTAGATGCAAAACAAATTGGGTGACCTTCTTGGGATATCACCGCACTTATTGCATAATTCGACGCGTCAGTCGTAAGTGTAAATGCTTTATCAAAGTTGGGAAATCTAAGTATGGGATGTGAACTGATCATATGTTTCAACTTTTCGAATGCTTCTACATAAGTTGGGTCTTTTGTATTAATTTTCACATTTTTCTTTAAATATTTTGTTATTGGTTATGCTACTTTAGCATAATCTTTAATACATTTTCTATAGTAGCCTGTTATATCAAGAAAACTTTTTATCTATTTTTCTGTCCGAGGCAGTACTAGTTTTTCTATAATGGCTATTTTGTTAGGATTTGGTTTAATACCTTCCTTTGTCAAAATATGTCCCAAAAATTCTGTTTCTCTTTTCATAAAATTGCATTTATCTATCTGGATCTTTAAATTTTTCTCTTGCAGGATTTGGAAAATTTCATTAATGGCCTGAATGTGTTCTTGTAATGATGTGCTAAATATTAGTATATATACAACACATTTTTTGTTAATGAATTCGTTGAATTAATGAATTTCGTTCATAAACCTTTGAAAGGTAGCCGGGGCATTTTTTAACCCGAACGGCATTCTTATAATCTCATATAAACCATATGGCGTTTGACAAATGCTGTTCTCTTTCTATCTTCTTCCTTAACCAAGATTTGGTGATAACCCTTGGCCAGGTCTAGCGTAGTAAAATATTGGGCTCTTCCGAGTTTGTCCAAAATTGAATCGATATTTGGGATTGTAAACTTATCGTCTATTGTGATTTCGTTTAACTTTCTATAATCAATTACTATTCGATATTTCTTTTTGCCTGAATTGTCTATATTCTTCGGTATTACTATCAAAGGGCTTGAATACCTTGAATTACTTTTCCTTATTATAGCTTGCTCCGTCATTTCTTTTATTTGTCTCCTTACTTCTTCCTCATGTTGTGGTGGATACCTATAGAGTTTTGAATTTAATTGTTCGTCTGTGGTTGTGCGTATTTCGTGTTCTATCTCTGTTGTACTAGTCAATACGTCTCCCTTTTTGAAAAATAATTTACTATAACGTTGCATAACAATTTCAATTTCTTTTCTTTCTTCTTTGTTCAAATGATCTAGCTTTAGATTATCGAGGCTTCCTTCGTTGCTTTCTAATGTACACACTTCTTTGTACTGATACGGGTTATTTATGATTGAGTTTTCTTTATGATTTAGTGTTAAAACTTTTTTTTCAATATTGATGAACGCGTTTAAAAAATTAAATTCTTTTGGTGCTGTCGTATGAATTTCATGCTCTATTATGTCTTTGCTATTTATCGTACTATATGGAATTGATCTGTTTAATTTTATTTTTCAGTACCCGTTGATTTGGTCATTTACTAGATTTTAAGTGGCTCCTGTATCTATCAATGCTACATATTTTTCTTTATTTATGTTTAATTCTATTAATGGTAGGCATTCCGAGGCTGCTTCATAAAAAAAACAGTATTATTAACCTCTGCATGGTGACTGTACTGATCGTTTGAATCGTTGTTGTCGTTGTAGTCGTCACCCTGATATTGGTCATTGTCATTGTTCCTGTTTTGGTCGGCTTCTAAATTATCAATTTCCATTGGTTCTGCATTTCCTGGTCTATACTGTCTGGATTGGTGTGAACCTGATTGCTGATAGTTTTGATTTTGTCTACTTTGTCCCGAATTGCTTCTTACATTTGGCTGTGTATTATTTTGCCTAAATTGCCCTGAGTTGTTATTTCTATAGTTCTGTTGTTGGTTCCTATTATTTTGGTTATTGGAAAATTGCTGATTGTTCTGTTGTACATTGTTCTGATTAAAATTCCTATAATTTTGTTGTATAATTTGGTCATTTGGCTGTGCATTGTTCTGATTAAAGTTTCTGTAATTTTGTTGTTGGCTGTTTTGATTAATGTTTCCCTGGTTTTTGTTGCTAGGCCCTGCCTCTGCATTATTTCTGTTAGTTCTGACTTTTCTATATTGATATCTAATACAGCTGTTCTCGTATCTGCGTAACATCATTATTTTTAATATTGCTCCTAATTCTTTTTCTTCATATATTTTATCTAGCAGTGTACCTTGTATCATTTCTTTCACCGTGTTTACTAACCAGCTTTCAACATTACTTAAATCTATGAAATTGTCATTTTTATGATGAACTATTAGTTCATCAGTTTTATATTTTATGTTCTGTATTTCTACGGCTAGTTCACTGATCGTGTTTACTCTTAGGTCGCAGATCCTCCTGTAAATTTGGTGTGGTTCAGTGTCCGGTCGGTATCTTAGTTTTAGGGTTGCTTTAATTAACTCCCAGTTGTCGGGTTCCGGCACGTTGATCACTGCATCCTTGCTTGTCCTTGGATTGTCCTATAGAATATCGTCCTGGTGACTTCTCGTTTTAACTCTGGATCTTGTATTGACTGGAGTAGATACTCGACGCTGCTGAAGAATGAATTTATCGAAATCTCCCCTATTCCTGTGAACGTTGCCAGGTGGTTTACGGTTTTAAACAACCGTCCTTGTGCTGCATTGATGTTGCTAGCCTGGAGTTGCACATAAGCTTGCTGTAATTGTTCCAACTGGCGCTCTCTAATGGTCAATTGTTCCAATAAATCCGCCAGTGGCATTTGGGTGTTATCGTTCGCCATCCTTGCCTCGTCGTAATTGTATGATCTCTGCTGTCTTCTTGATGCCAGGTTGAGTTGTTCTTTTTCTTTTAGTGCCGCTTGTCAACTTATTTGTAATTGGGCTTTCTATACTGCATTGCACTGATGTTATACTTAACTGATTTTTAGTTTTTTCTTCCGTCGGCCGATATATACATATGTATATATTTATTTATTTATTTATTTTTTTCGCACTCTGTTTAATAAATTTATTTATTTTTCGGTTCGAATCACTGAATCCTTCTTAAAAAAAAAAAATCCTACCGACTGCGCCAATTATATTAACTGATTATGCGTTTTGATAAAAAAATATAATACTTTCATCAAAGTCAAATAAGACGCGACGTGTATATGTCAGTGGCAAGAATCAACTGATTATCTTTATTCAAAACAATTAAAATGAAAGCTTTACATCGATTGCTTAACTTACATACATGTGCCTTACATTCTATTAGTGTTGGTGTATTTAATTGGAGTTTAATACAATTTTCATATCTTGCTGATTAGACTTATTCTACATACATGTGTCTTATATTTTATTTTATGTTGATACAATTAATTGGAATTGGAGGCGTTGCATTTGAGTTTCGGTTGCGAAACCGGATGCTTAGTTGACAAAAAGAAGTTATTAACTTTTGACGCGAAATCGCTTACTTGGAATTTAGTGAGTTCAATAACTCCTGCATTTTCTGGCTAATTGGGCAAAGTTGAATGTCTGGATGTGCGTTGTGTTCTGGGAATGGAGTGGGCTTATACATAACTTCTCCCCCCTTTAGAAAAGAATTCTCCTGAATTCTACTATTGTTAAGTTGGATTTAAATTTTTTTTGTGTTTTAACATAATCAAGATTATTAATATAATTATTAGTATAATTATAGCTGCATTGAACGAATAGATTATATCTTTATGTGTTTTTAAGTTTTTGATACTCATCCAGTTTATTTTGTTTGTATCTAATATATTTTCGAAAGTTATTTGTTTTGTAAAATTTTGCACTTGTCTCTTCTTTCGTATAATGTTTTTTCGTTTTCTATTTCATAAGTGTTAGTAAAATAATTGTTATCTATACCTATTGTACAATTTGCCCAATGTATTAAAGTATTATTTATAATTTGTATTGTTTTATTGATACAGTTTTGATACAACTTTTCATTGTTTGCATTATTGATTACCATGGTCTCCTCGTTAACTTCTATTATTTCCATTTCTTCTCTTTTTATCAATTTAAAATTTTTTTTTTGAATATACAATGCTTTTCATTTCTTTAAATTTTTTATTTGTTTCATATGTGTAAGTAGCATTGTTGTACTTAAATACAGCTTCGGACTTTTGATTTATTTCAAATTTTTCATTATTAGGTACTGGAATTATCCGTTGAACTTTAATTGTGATGAAGCTTGTAGGAATTTCTATTGCAAACATCAATAAATTATTTCTAAACACTGCTGTAGCTAACTTAAGATGATTGAGTTTGTTGAAGTTTATATTGTATTTTTGGATCTCATTATCAGTTAATATGCTGGGGTGTACAATATTATATCTAGCAGATGCAACATTATCCTGTAAATGTTCTATTTTGTTTCTTATTAACTGTATTTTAATCTGTTGGTCGTAATACAAATTCTCCTGGTTTCTATTATTTTCATATTTGTTAATTGCGTTCAGTTGACTTTCTATTGTTTTTCTATCTGCCTTAATTACATTCTTGATGTAATTGATTGTATCATTAAAATATGTGTTAATATAAATTTGTTTATTTAATAACTCGTCAGTTTCTTGCATGTTTTCTTTGAATTTTGATAAGTGATTCTCTATTATTTCGTCCATTGTGCCAAACAACGAATTTGCTCCACTACCTACTGCATTAACTAATTCTCTTCTTTTACGTGTATGATTTCCATATAATGTATATAATTTGTGTTTTGTTTCTTTTAACTGTGTCTGTAATATATGTCTGTTATCATTGTTTATCAATTTTATGTTGTTTTCTAAATCCTTTAAAATGTCGTCGATGTCTTCTAAATTGATTATGTGTACCACTATGTCTGTTGTTGTAACTATGTCTTGGTTTTTCGTGTCTATTATTGCGGACCCGTCCTGGTAAAGTATTTGCTGAGTCGTCAACGTTCCTTGTATTGTCTTCATTGTTGTCAGAATTAATATTGTCATCATTAGCATCTTCTGTAAATTTGTAGGCTCGTTTAATATTCTTTGGGTCAATATTTTTTAGTTTTGCCTTTTTTTATTTTGGAACTTCTTTGTGTCTGACTGCCCTATAGTTCTTTATATACCCTTCTTCTCGTTTTTCTTCATAATTTTCTCTGTTACTGTTGTTTTTTTCTAACATTTTTTTCTTAGCAATTTCTATATTTTCTTTAATTTTCGTCAGTTCTACCTTATTATTTTGAGCTTCGTTAGGGGTGCATTTAATTGTAGAGTGATATCTGTCATTGTAATTTCTTACGGCCTTTTGCATTATCTGTTTTATTGACATGTTTGATGTATCTGTTTTAAGTGTTACCCTAAATTTTTCTGCCATGTAGTCTTTCTATGTCTGAATTTCCCGTGTGACTATTTGGTTTAGTTAGGTGTAACTCTATTCCTTCTTGCATTAATAATTCCGATTGAGTTAAACTCATTATTAGCTACGATTTTTTCAGGCTTTCCTATTTTTGTGAAATGTTCTTCGAGTTGTTCTACTATGGTCATGTTATTTCTATCATTTAATGAATATGCTGCTGCAAACTTGGAAAATTTGTCTATAGTTGTTAAGAAATGTGTATTTTTTACTACGTATGTGTCTATATGGATAACTTGATTCTTATTTGATGGGGTTTCTGTTTTCTTTAACTTGTTCTTTATAGGTTTCCTATCATATTTAATTTCTTTGCACAAGTCATATTGTTTATAACCACTTGCACCAATTCTAATAGTTTTGGATAGTATATTCTGTTTTTTAATTGATTGTAAGTTTCGAATACCTGAATGCATACTTTCTCTTACGTGGTAAAACGATATTTGTTTGACTGCTTCTGTCTCGTATTCAATGTCGTGAGCTCTAAATGTACATTTTATGAATTCTATTTGCTTGTCGTCTGAAAACATTTCTATTATTGTAATTTTTCTTGTACTATATTGTATTCATGGTACGGTAGTTCCGAATAGATTCCAATTTTTCCTTTGTTTATATATTTTTTAAAAATCTCACCCATCGTTGGAAAGTCATTTGTCATTTAATTTCTTCTATTTTGCAGTTTGTAATGATTATCTGTGTTTTGTACTTATTAACTATTTCCTCCTTTATAGAAAAATGATTGTGTAAATTTTCTTCAGCTGAATGTATTGTTTCTATTGACATATTATCTTCTTTATCCTCTATGTTTGCTATCATATTTATATCTGATACGTTGTCGTTATTTACGTTCTGTATGCCATCTTTTTTATCCTGCATGTAGTCATTGTCTTCGAGTCTGCTCAAAAAGTCTGCTACTCTATTTTCTTTTCCTTTTAAATAGTCAATTTCAAATTGGTACTCTCCTAGTTTCAACAGCCATCTTTGATGTCTAGGCGAAATGTCTTTTCCTTTATGTTTCGAATGTAAAAATTTTATGGGTTGATGGTCGGTCAATATTTTAAACTTTCTTCCATACAAATATTGTCTAAAATAATTAACGCTCCAAAGAATTGCCAAAATTTCCTTATCGGTAGCCGAATAGTTCCTTTCGTGATTATTAAGAGTTCTAGATGCAAAACAAATTGGGTGACCTTCTTGGGATATCACCGCACTTATTGCATAATTCGACGCGTCAGTCGTAAGTGTAAATGCTTTATCAAAGTTGGGAAATCTAAGTATGGGATGTGAACTGATCATATGTTTCAACTTTTCGAATGCTTCTACATAAGTTGGGTCTTTTGTATTAATTTTCACATTTTTCTTTAAATATTTTGTTATTGGTTATGCTACTTTAGCATAATCTTTAATACATTTTCTATAGTAGCCTGTTATATCAAGAAAACTTTTTATCTATTTTTCTGTCCGAGGCAGTACTAGTTTTTCTATAATGGCTATTTTGTTAGGATTTGGTTTAATACCTTCCTTTGTCAAAATATGTCCCAAAAATTCTGTTTCTCTTTTCATAAAATTGCATTTATCTATCTGGATCTTTAAATTTTTCTCTTGCAGGATTTGGAAAATTTCATTAATGGCCTGAATGTGTTCTTGTAATGATGTGCTAAATATTAGTATATATACAACACATTTTTTGTTAATGAATTCGTTGAATTAATGAATTTCGTTCATAAACCTTTGAAAGGTAGCCGGGGCATTTTTTAACCCGAACGGCATTCTTATAATCTCATATAAACCATATGGCGTTTGACAAATGCTGTTCTCTTTCTATCTTCTTCCTTAACCAAGATTTGGTGATAACCCTTGGCCAGGTCTAGCGTAGTAAAATATTGGGCTCTTCCGAGTTTGTCCAAAATTGAATCGATATTTGGGATTGTAAACTTATCGTCTATTGTGATTTCGTTTAACTTTCTATAATCAATTACTATTCGATATTTCTTTTTGCCTGAATTGTCTATATTCTTCGGTATTACTATCAAAGGGCTTGAATACCTTGAATTACTTTTCCTTATTATAGCTTGCTCCGTCATTTCTTTTATTTGTCTCCTTACTTCTTCCTCATGTTGTGGTGGATACCTATAGAGTTTTGAATTTAATTGTTCGTCTGTGGTTGTGCGTATTTCGTGTTCTATCTCTGTTGTACTAGTCAATACGTCTCCCTTTTTGAAAAATAATTTACTATAACGTTGCATAACAATTTCAATTTCTTTTCTTTCTTCTTTGTTCAAATGATCTAGCTTTAGATTATCGAGGCTTCCTTCGTTGCTTTCTAATGTACACACTTCTTTGTACTGATACGGGTTATTTATGATTGAGTTTTCTTTATGATTTAGTGTTAAAACTTTTTTTTCAATATTGATGAACGCGTTTAAAAAATTAAATTCTTTTGGTGCTGTCGTATGAATTTCATGCTCTATTATGTCTTTGCTATTTATCGTACTATATGGAATTGATCTGTTTAATTTTATTTTTCTGTACCCGTTGATTTGGTCATTTACTAGATTTTAAGTGGCTCCTGTATCTATCAATGCTACATATTTTTCTTTATTTATGTTTAATTCTATTAATGGTAGGCATTCCGAGGCTGCTTCATAAAAAAAACAGTATTATTAACCTCTGCATGGTGACTGTACTGATCGTTTGAATCGTTGTTGTCGTTGTAGTCGTCACCCTGATATTGGTCATTGTCATTGTTCCTGTTTTGGTCGGCTTCTAAATTATCAATTTCCATTGGTTCTGCATTTCCTGGTCTATACTGTCTGGATTGGTGTGAACCTGATTGCTGATAGTTTTGATTTTGTCTACTTTGTCCCGAATTGCTTCTTACATTTGGCTGTGTATTATTTTGCCTAAATTGCCCTGAGTTGTTATTTCTATAGTTCTGTTGTTGGTTCCTATTATTTTGGTTATTGGAAAATTGCTGATTGTTCTGTTGTACATTGTTCTGATTAAAATTCCTATAATTTTGTTGTATAATTTGGTCATTTGGCTGTGCATTGTTCTGATTAAAGTTTCTGTAATTTTGTTGTTGGCTGTTTTGATTAATGTTTCCCTGGTTTTTGTTGCTAGGCCCTGCCTCTGCATTATTTCTGTTAGTTCTGACTTTTCTATATTGATATCTAATACAGCTGTTCTCGTATCTGCGTAACATCATTATTTTTAATATTGCTCCTAATTCTTTTTCTTCATATATTTTATCTAGCAGTGTACCTTGTATCATTTCTTTCACCGTGTTTACTAACCAGCTTTCAACATTACTTAAATCTATGAAATTGTCATTTTTATGATGAACTATTAGTTCATCAGTTTTATATTTTATGTTCTGTATTTCTACGGCTAGTTCACTGATCGTGTTTACTCTTAGGTCGCAGATCCTCCTGTAAATTTGGTGTGGTTCAGTGTCCGGTCGGTATCTTAGTTTTAGGGTTGCTTTAATTAACTCCCAGTTGTCGGGTTCCGGCACGTTGATCACTGCATCCTTGCTTGTCCTTGGATTGTCCTATAGAATATCGTCCTGGTGACTTCTCGTTTTAACTCTGGATCTTGTATTGACTGGAGTAGATACTCGACGCTGCTGAAGAATGAATTTATCGAAATCTCCCCTATTCCTGTGAACGTTGCCAGGTGGTTTACGGTTTTAAACAACCGTCCTTGTGCTGCATTGATGTTGCTAGCCTGGAGTTGCACATAAGCTTGCTGTAATTGTTCCAACTGGCGCTCTCTAATGGCCAATTGTTCCAATAAATCCGCCAGTGGCATTTGGGTGTTATCGTTCGCCATCCTTGCCTCGTCGTAATTGTATGATCTCTGCTGTCTTCTTGATGCCAGGTTGAGTTGTTCTTTTTCTTTTAGTGCCGCTTGTCAACTTATTTGTAATTGGGCTTTCTATACTGCACTGCACTGATTTTATACTTAACTGATTTTTAGTTTTTTCTTCCGTCGGCCGATATATACATATGTATATATTTATTTATTTATTTATTTTTTTCGCACTCTGTTTAATAAATTTATTTATTTTTCGGTTCGAATCACTGAATCCTTCTTAAAAAAAAAAAATCCTACCGACTGCGCCAATTATATTAACTGATTATGCGTTTTGATAAAAAAATATAATACTTTCATCAAAGTCAAATAAGACGCGACGTGTATATGTCAGTGGCAAGAATCAACTGATTATCTTTATTCAAAACAATTAAAATGAAAGCTTTACATCGATTGCTTAACTTACATACATGTGCCTTACATTCTATTAGTGTTGGTGTATTTAATTGGAGTTTAATACAATTTTCATATCTTGCTGATTAGACTTATTCTACAAACATGTGTCTTATATTTTATTTTATGTTGATACAATTAATTGGAATTGGAGGCGTTGCATTTGAGTTTCGGTTGCGAAACCGGATGCTTAGTTGACAAAAAGAAGTTATTAACTTTTGACGCGAAATCGCTTACTTGGAATTTAGTGAGTTCAATAACTCCTGCATTTTCTGGCTAATTGGGCAAAGTTGAATGTCTGGATGTGCGTTGTGTTCTGGGAATGGAGTGGGCTTATACATAACTTCTCCCCCCTTTAGAAAAGAATTCTCCTGAATTCTACTATTGTTAAGTTGGATTTAAATTTTTTTTGTGTTTTAACATAATCAAGATTATTAATATAATTATTAGTATAATTATAGCTGCATTGAACGAATAGATTATATCTTTATGTGTTTTTAAGTTTTTGATACTCATCCAGTTTATTTTGTTTGTATCTAATATATTTTCGAAAGTTATTTGTTTTGTAAAATTTTGCACTTGTCTCTTCTTTCGTGTAATGTTTTTTCGTTTTCTATTTCATAAGTGTTAGTAAAATAATTGTTATCTATACCTATTGTACAATTTGCCCAATGTATTAAAGTATTATTTATAATTTGTATTGTTTTATTGATACAGTTTTGATACAATTTTTCATTGTTTGCATTATTGATTACCATGGTCTCCTCGTTAACTTCTATTATTTCCATTTCTTCTCTTTTTATCAATTTAAATTTTTTTTTTTTTTTTGAATATACAATGTTTTTCATTTCTTTAAATTTTTTATTTGTTTCATATGTGTAAGTAGCATTGTTGTACTTAAATATAGCTTCGGACTTTTGATTTATTTCAAATTTTTCATTATTAGGTACTGGAATTATCCGTTGAACTTTAATTGTGATGAAGCTTGTAGGAATTTCTATTGCAAACATCAATAAATTATTTCTAAACACTGCTGTAGCTAACTTAAGATGATTGAGTTTGTTGAAGTTTATATTGTATTTTTGGATCTCATTATCAGTTAATATGCTGGGGTGTACAATATTATATCTAGCAGATGCAACATTATCCTGTAAATGTTCTATTTTGTTTCTTATTAACTGTATTTTAATCTGTTGGTCGTAATACAAATTCTCCTGGTTTCTATTATTTTCATATTTGTTAATTGCGTTCAGTTGACTTTCTATTGTTTTTCTATCTGCCTTAATTACATTCTTGATGTAATTGATTGTATCATTAAAATATGTGTTAATATAAATTTGTTTATTTAATAACTCATCAGTTTCTTGCATGTTTTCTTTGAATTTTGATAAGTGATTCTCTATTATTTCGTCCATTGTGCCAAACAACGAATTTGCTCCACTACCTACTGCATTAACTAATTCTCTTCTTTTACGTGTATGATTTCCATATAATGTATATAATTTGTGTTTTGTTTCTTTTAACTGTGTCTGTAATATATGTCTGTTATCATTGTTTATCAATTTTATGTTGTTTTCTAAATCCTTTAAAATGTCGTCGATGTCTTCTAAATTGATTATGTGTACCACTATGTCTGTTGTTGTAACTATGTCTTGGTTTTTCGTGTCTATTATTGCGTACCCGTCCTGGTAAAGTATTTGCTGAGTCGTCAACGTTCCTTGTATTGCCTTCATTCTTGTCAGAATTAATATTGTCATCATTAGCATCTTCTGTAAATTTGTAGGCTCGTTTAATATTCTTTGGGTCAATATTTTTTAGTTTTGCCTTTTTTTATTTTGGAACTTCTTTGTGTCTGACTGCCCTATAGTTCTTTATATACCCTTCTTCTCGTTTTTCTTCATAATTTTCTCTGTTACTGTTGTTTTTTTCTAACATTTTTTTCTTAGCAATTTCTATATTTTCTTTAATTTTCGTCAGTTCTACCTTATTATTTTGAGCTTCGTTAGGGGTGCATTTAATTGTAGAGTGATATCTGTCATTGTAATTTCTTACGGCCTTTTGCATTATCTGTTTTATTGACATGTTTGATGTATCTGTTTTAAGTGTTACCCTAAATTTTTCTGCCATGTAGTCTTTCTATGTCTGAATTTCCCGTGTGACTATTTGGTTTAGTTAGGTGTAACTCTATTCCTTCTTGCATTAATAATTCCGATTGAGTTAAACTCATTATTAGCTACGATTTTTTCAGGCTTTCCTATTTTTGTGAAATGTTCTTCGAGTTGTTCTACTATGGTCATGTTATTTCTATCATTTAATGAATATGCTGCTGCAAACTTGGAAAATTTGTCTATAGTTGTTAAGAAATGTGTATTTTTTACTACGTATGTGTCTATATGGATAACTTGATTCTTATTTGATGGGGTTTCTGTTTTCTTTAACTTGTTCTTTATAGGTTTCCTATCATATTTAATTTCTTTGCACAAGTCATATTGTTTATAACCACTTGCACCAATTCTAATAGTTTTGGATAGTATATTCTGTTTTTTAATTGATTGTAAGTTTCGAATACCTGAATGCATACTTTCTCTTACGTGGTAAAACGATATTTGTTTGACTGCTTCTGTCTCGTATTCAATGTCGTGAGCTCTAAATGTACATTTTATGAATTCTATTTGCTTGTCGTCTGAAAACATTTCTATTATTGTAATTTTTCTTGTACTATATTGTATTCATGGTACGGTAGTTCCGAATAGATTCCAATTTTTCCTTTGTTTATATATTTTTTAAAAATCTCACCCATCGTTGGAAAGTCATTTGTCATTTAATTTCTTCTATTTTGCAGTTTGTAATGATTATCTGTGTTTTGTACTTATTAACTATTTCCTCCTTTATAGAAAAATGATTGTGTAAATTTTCTTCAGCTGAATGTATTGTTTCTATTGACATATTATCTTCTTTATCCTCTATGTTTGCTATCATATTTATATCTGATACGTTGTCGTTATTTACGTTCTGTATGCCATCTTTTTTATCCTGCATGTAGTCATTGTCTTCGAGTCTGCTCAAAAAGTCTGCTACTCTATTTTCTTTTCCTTTTAAATAGTCAATTTCAAATTGGTACTCTCCTAGTTTCAACAGCCATCTTTGATGTCTAGGCGAAATGTCTTTTCCTTTATGTTTCGAATGTAAAAATTTTATGGGTTGATGGTCGGTCAATATTTTAAACTTTCTTCCATACAAATATTGTCTAAAATAATTAACGCTCCAAAGAATTGCCAAAATTTCCTTATCGGTAGCCGAATAGTTCCTTTCGTGATTATTAAGAGTTCTAGATGCAAAACAAATTGGGTGACCTTCTTGGGATATCACCGCACTTATTGCATAATTCGACGCGTCAGTCGTAAGTGTAAATGCTTTATCAAAGTTGGGAAATCTAAGTATGGGATGTGAACTGATCATATGTTTCAACTTTTCGAATGCTTCTACATAAGTTGGGTCTTTTGTATTAATTTTCACATTTTTCTTTAAATATTTTGTTATTGGTTATGCTACTTTAGCATAATCTTTAATACATTTTCTATAGTAGCCTGTTATATCAAGAAAACTTTTTATCTATTTTTCTGTCCGAGGCAGTACTAGTTTTTCTATAATGGCTATTTTGTTAGGATTTGGTTTAATACCTTCCTTTGTCAAAATATGTCCCAAAAATTCTGTTTCTCTTTTCATAAAATTGCATTTATCTATCTGGATCTTTAAATTTTTCTCTTGCAGGATTTGGAAAATTTCATTAATGGCCTGAATGTGTTCTTGTAATGATGTGCTAAATATTAGTATATATACAACACATTTTTTGTTAATGAATTCGTTGAATTAATGAATTTCGTTCATAAACCTTTGAAAGGTAGCCGGGGCATTTTTTAACCCGAACGGCATTCTTATAATCTCATATAAACCATATGGCGTTTGACAAATGCTGTTCTCTTTCTATCTTCTTCCTTAACCAAGATTTGGTGATAACCCTTGGCCAGGTCTAGCGTAGTAAAATATTGGGCTCTTCCGAGTTTGTCCAAAATTGAATCGATATTTGGGATTGTAAACTTATCGTCTATTGTGATTTCGTTTAACTTTCTATAATCAATTACTATTCGATATTTCTTTTTGCCTGAATTGTCTATATTCTTCGGTATTACTATCAAAGGGCTTGAATACCTTGAATTACTTTTCCTTATTATAGCTTGCTCCGTCATTTCTTTTATTTGTCTCCTTACTTCTTCCTCATGTTGTGGTGGATACCTATAGAGTTTTGAATTTAATTGTTCGTCTGTGGTTGTGCGTATTTCGTGTTCTATCTCTGTTGTACTAGTCAATACGTCTCCCTTTTTGAAAAATAATTTACTATAACGTTGCATAACAATTTCAATTTCTTTTCTTTCTTCTTTGTTCAAATGATCTAGCTTTAGATTATCGAGGCTTCCTTCGTTGCTTTCTAATGTACACACTTCTTTGTACTGATACGGGTTATTTATGATTGAGTTTTCTTTATGATTTAGTGTTAAAACTTTTTTTTCAATATTGATGAACGCGTTTAAAAAATTAAATTCTTTTGGTGCTGTCGTATGAATTTCATGCTCTATTATGTCTTTGCTATTTATCGTACTATATGGAATTGATCTGTTTAATTTTATTTTTCTGTACCCGTTGATTTGGTCATTTACTAGATTTTAAGTGGCTCCTGTATCTATCAATGCTACATATTTTTCTTTATTTATGTTTAATTCTATTAATGGTAGGCATTCCGAGGCTGCTTCATAAAAAAAACAGTATTATTAACCTCTGCATGGTGACTGTACTGATCGTTTGAATCGTTGTTGTCGTTGTAGTCGTCACCCTGATATTGGTCATTGTCATTGTTCCTGTTTTGGTCGGCTTCTAAATTATCAATTTCCATTGGTTCTGCATTTCCTGGTCTATACAGTCTGGATTGGTGTGAACCTGATTGCTGATAGTTTTGATTTTGTCTACTTTGTCCCGAATTGCTTCTTAGATTTGGCTGTGTATTATTTTGCCTAAATTGCCCTGAGTTGTTATATCTATAGTTCTGTTGTTGGTTCCTATTATTTTGGTTATTGGAAAATTGCTGATTGTTCTGTTGTACATTGTTCTGATTAAAATTCCTATAGTTTTGTTGTATAATTTGGTCATTTGGCTGTGCATTGTTCTGATTAAAGTTTCTGTAATTTTGTTGTTGGCTGTTTTGATTAATGTTTCCCTGGTTTTTGTTGATAGGCCCTGCCTCTGCATTATTTCTGTTAGTTCTGACTTTTCTATATTGATATCTAATACAGCTGTTCTCGTATCTGCGTAACATCATTATTTTTAATATTGCTCCTAATTCTTTTTCTTCATATATTTTATCTAGCAGTGTACCTTGTGTCACTTCTTTCACCGTGTTTACTAACCAGCTTTCAACATTACTTAAATCTATGAAATTGTCATTTTTATGATGAACTATTAGTTCATCAGTTTTATATTTTATGTTCTGTATTTCTACGGCTAGTTCACTGATCGTGTTTACTCTTAGGTCGCAGATCCTCCTGTAAATTTGGTGTGGTTCAGTGTCCGGTCGGTATCTTAGTTTTAGGGTTGCTTTAATTAACTCCCAGTTGTCGGGTTCCGGCACGTTGATCACTGCATCCTTCGCTTGTCCTTGGATTGTCCTATAGAATATCGTCCTGGTGACTTCTCGTTTTAACTCTGGATCTTGTATTGACTGGAGTAGATACTCGACGCTGCTGAAGAATGAATTTATCGAAATCTCCCCTATTCCTGTGAACGTTGCCAGGTGGTTTACGGTTTTAAACAACCGTCCTTGTGCTGCATTGATGTTGCTAGCCTGGAGTTGCACATAAGCTTGCTGTAATTGTTCCAACTGGCGCTCTCTAATGGCCAATTGTTCCAATAAATCCGCCAGTGGCATTTGGGTGTTATCGTTCGCCATCCTTGCCTCGTCGTAATTGTATGATCTCTGCTGTCTTCTTGATGCCAGGTTGAGTTGTTCTTTTTCTTTTAGTGCCGCTTGTCAACTTATTTGTAATTGGGCTTTCTATACTGCACTGCACTGATTTTATACTTAACTGATTTTTAGTTTTTTCTTCCGTCGGCCGATATATACATATGTATATATTTATTTATTTATTTATTTTTTTCGCACTCTGTTTAATAAATTTATTTATTTTTCGGTTCGAATCACTGAATCCTTCTTTAAAAAAAAGATCCTACCGACTGCGCCAATTATATTAACTGATTATGCGTTTTGATAAAAAAATATAATACTTTCATCAAAGTCAAATAAGACCCGACGTGTATATGTCAGTGTCAAGAATCAACTGATTATCTTTATTCAAAACAATTAAAATGAAAGCTTTACATCGATTGCTTAACTTACATACATGTGCCTTACATTCTATTAGTGTTGGTGTATTTAATTGGAGTTTAATACGATTTTCATATCTTGCTGATTAGACTTATTCTACATACATGTGTTTTATATTTTATTTTATGTTGATACAATTAATTGGAATTGGAGACGTTGCATTTGTGTTTCGGTTGCGAAACCGGATGCTTAGTTGACAAAAAGAAGTTATTAACTTTTGACGCGAAATCGCTTACTTGGAATTTAGTGAGTTTAATAACTCCTGCACTTTCTGGCTAATTGGGCTAAATTGAATGTCTGGATGTGTGTTGTGTTCTGGGAATGGAGTGGGCTTATACATAATTAGCGCGGAACGACCGACAAAGAAGCACAAGAAAAGTAGGAAATGAAAGGGAGTGTTTCGAGTGTAATGTGTCTTGAAAAAGTCAAATCGATGATGGTGCCTCTTAGTGCTGTTGACTTATTGACGTCTGATGCACAATCGAAATTGAACATATCTTTCGTGAATTTGATAAATGTTTCGGAATTTTTCACATTGTGTTAATGTAACTTGATCAATTCCATTGCGATTCTATTTACCTCTTTCTCTATAACGGTACAAACAAATAAAATTAAAATTTTTTTTTTGCAAAATGCAGCCATTGCATCAGTATTTTCTTATGACGTTGTCACGTTAAACTATCGCCAGTAAACCGACTTTACAGACAACTTGTTTTTTTAAACAAAAATTGGGAATTTTTAGTTTCCACACCACCATTGAGGTTAGTATTTAGGGTGCGGTTGCCCAATAGCCTTATATCACTCGTATACACCTACATATACTAAAAATAAGCACAACCCGTATGAAATATGTACATAAAAAATCAAAAAATTTAAAAATTTATATGTAAATGAAATTATTTAAAACTGAAATACAAAAGTAATTTAATAATAATAAAGTAATGAACACGAAAAACATAAGTTATAGCTAAATACATGACATATTGCGATTTTTTAATATAACACAGAAAGTGGGAACAAACAACAAATTCTGAAACAACGAACAGAATAAGTTAAAGCAGCTTACCTTTAATCTTTGTAAAATATCTCTAACTCAAATTCAATTCCCTTACCTACGCTTTTCATCATAGAATATTTACGTATATACAAATTTACATAAACCAACACACAGTTTTCAATAAAATTAGATTATGTACATAAGACTAATTTAAACTAGAAGTCGAAAGGGATATAAGAGGCTTTAGCAAATTCTAAAACTGCCTTCTATTTACATTATTATGTTTGAATTAAATTAATTTTAAGACACATAATTACGAACTGCTTTCGTTAGTTATTTTTGGCGCGTTTTCTCAGACAGCCCACCATTTCGTCTATCAGCTGTTCAAAATCCCATAATGTGTGAATGCTGCCAAGTTTTGAAACGAGCTCATGGGCGCGCTCTCTCTCAAAATGAAAGAGTTTGACATCTAGCATAAATAATAAGGTGGGAGGATGGTTCCATGTGTAGAAGTCTACGCAAGTGGGGAAAGTTACTGATCGCCATTCACTTGGGAATGGCCAGGACGATTATTCTGCATATGGTTCAAGCAGCTCACATCGGCCAGGATTAGCCCACGTATCCTCTGGGTAGCTTCCGAACACCCGTTCGGGAGTGAGCTAACGTGAGAAGGCGAAACAGGATTACGATTACGATTTGTGGGCATGCACCTGGAATGTCCGGTCCCTCAATGAGGAAGGTGCCACTGCCCGGCTGGTTGATGTCCTCGTGAGAGTAAAGGCTGACATCACTGCCATTCAACAGATGCGATGTACTGCCCAACAAACCGGCATGCACGAACAATGGGGCAACATTTCTCGTTCCCTACGTACCGCCACCGAAGAAGAAATCGGAATCCAGCGAACCCGAAAAAACAATTGGTACGACGAGGAATGTCATACTGCCACAGAAAGAAAGGATGCCGCCTATAGAGCCACGCTGCGATCGGGCACAACGCGAGCCATGTGGGATCGCTACAGAGAGCGATAAAGGAAGAGAGACGTATTATCCGACATAAGAAACGAGAGGCCAAAATACGTGAGTGCGAGGAGCTTGAGATGCTGGCCAATAGGAACAACGCCCGAAAATTCTACCAGAAACAAAGACGGCGATCTGGTGACTGACGTACAGAACAATCTTAAATTATGGAGGGAACACTTCTCGAACCAATTAAACAGTGACAGCTGCGCATGTCACCGAGAAAGTGAAGATCCCGATACCCCAATCCTTGACGACGGAATTATCGTTCCGCTACCCAATCATGACGAGGTGAGAATAGCGATAACGCGGCTAAAGAACAACAAAGCCGCAGGCGCCGACGGACTGCCGGCTGAGCTATTCATACATTGCGGCGAGGAGCTGGTAAGGTGCATGCGTCAGCTCCTATGCAAAATATGGTCCGATGAAAGCATGCCTGCCGATTGGAATTTAAGTGCGCTCTGCCCAATCCATAAGAAGGGGGATCCTGCAATTTGTGCAAATTACCGCGGGATTAGTCTTCTAAATATCGCCTACAAGGTTCTAGCGAGCGTATTGTGTGAAAGGCTGAAGCCCACCGTCAACCAACTGATTCGACCTTATCAGTGTGATATACGATACACTAGACAGGGCTAGTGTACTGGGGCGGCAGCCCTTGGTCGGGGAAAACCCGAGTCATTCCGGTAACGTAGAACCGGCTGCCATGGGAATGTGTTGCCCATTATCGTCTCGATTGAGAGACCTGCCGACTTCGTTTCCGCGAACCACCGGTCCTATTTTAACTTTAAAAAAGCTAATTGGGCCGGCTTCACGGAATTCACCGAGGACACCTTCGCCGCTCTTCCCATCCCCACTGATGTGCGCGTTGGCGAACGCGCATTCCGCAAGGTGCTCACAGCTGCTGCGGCTCGCTTCATCCCAGCTGGATGCTATAAGGACATCCGTCCTCATTTCCCAGCAGAAGCAGCCAGTTTAGCAAACGAGCGTGACCACCTACGCCAACCCGATCCCGGGGATCCCCGCATAAGGGATCTCAATTTGGCGATCCGGCAACTGGTAAACCAACACAAGCGGACAAAATGGGTTGAGCACCTGAAGACTTGTAACCTCACCTCCGGAGTGAGTAAGCTCTGGTCCACCGTTAGGTCCCTGTCGAACCCGACGAAACACAACGACAAGGTGGCTATCACCTTCAACGGTTGTACTTCGTCGGACCCGAAGAGATGCGCGAGCTAGTTTAGCCGGCTATTTACACTGCATCCTCCGGGCGACAAAACCAAACGCCGTGTTACCAGAAGGCTGCACAAACTGACGAACGACAGTGCGCCACTTACTTTCTCCGGTGATGAGGTTCAGGGGGCCATCAACAAGTCGAAATCATCGAAAGTCATTGGCCCTGACGGACTGAACGCGCTGATGCTGAAGCACCTGGGACCCCTGGGAGTAGGATACCTCACAAGGGTTTTCAATTTGTCTCTGGCCACTCTCATCATTCCTGACAAGTGGAAAGCAGGGAGAGTGGTCCCACTATTGAAACCTGGGAAACCAGCCAACCAAGGGGAGTCTTATCGGCCGATAACTCTCCTTTCCCCAGTAGTGAAGACACTTGAAGCCCTCCTACTCCCACTCTACACGACACACCTGGCCCCAGCCCCACATCATCACGGTTTCCGACGAGTGCACAGCACCACCACGGCACTCACCGCCATAAACGCCCAGATAAATCGCGGGCTTAACCAAAACCGCCCCTGCGAGAGGACTGTCCTAGTAGCGTTGGACCTAAAGAAGGCTTTCGATACAGTCAGCCATTCCACGCTACTAGATGATATTTATCAGTCGACACTCCCGCCAGGGCTGAAGAGGTAGTCCGCGAACTACCTGAGCGGTCGGCACTCGTCAGTGATTTTTCGAGATCAAATGTCAAAGCAGAGGAAGATTAAGCAAGGCGTACCGCAGGGTGGTGTCCTTTCACCCTTGCTTTTTAACTTCTACATCTCGAAGCTCGCCCAACCACCAGCGGGAGTTTCCCTGATCTCATACGCTGACGATTGCACGATAATGGCGTCGGGCAATGACATCGATGGCCTGTGTTCCAAAGTGAACAACTACCTCACCGACCTTTCTCGCTTTTCACTGCGAGGAATCTCCAACTTTCCCCCACCAAGTCCACGGCGACCCTTTTCACCACCTGGACAAAGGAGGTCAAGCTGTCCCTTAAGGTAAAAGTCGACGACACACCAATACCGACTGTGAATAACCCCAAAATTTTGGGTGTAACCTTTGACAGCTTGCTCTCCTTCTCTGCGCATACAACCGCAATTGCCACTAAAGTCCAAAATCGCAACAAGGTCCTCAAATCGCTGGCCGGCAGCACTTGGGGCAAAGACAAAGAACTGTTGCTTTCGACATTTAAGGCAATTGGCCGGCCGGTTCTAAACTATGCCTGTCTGGTCGCCTGGTACTAGTGATTCGCAGTGGACAAAGCTTCAGACATGTCAGAATACCGCCATTCGGACAGCGACCGGGTGCCTCCTGATGTCACCTATACAACACCAGCACAACGAGGCACAAATGCTCCCAGTCGCGGAGCACAACAAATTGCTCAGCAAGCAGTTCCTGCTGGGGTGTTACCGCAGGTTTCACCCCTGCAGACACCTGCTTGAGCCTGAGCCGCCTCCCAGGCACGTCAGGAGACACCTCCTAGACTACGCTGACGAACTCCAGGACAAAACTGACCGAAACCTACTGGACCGGACAGTATTCTGACAGTCAATAAACGACATTCACCGGGAGACCGTTACCACCTTCATGAACTCCCGTACTGTGAATGCCGTAATCGGAGTCCAACCACCACCTATCGCAGATGAAGAGCTCCAGCTTCCCCGTGAGACTCGTGTAACATTGGCACAATTACGTTCTGGATATTGTAGCAGGTTAAACTCCTACTTATCCAGAATTGACCCCGACATACCAAACACATGTCCGGCATGTGAAGGTATCCCGCACGACACTAACCACCTCTTCACATGCCCCCTTAATCAGACTCATATAACCCCCCTCTCCCTCTGGACCCAACCCGTCGAAACAGCATGTTTCCTGGGCCTACCCCTAGATGAGCTAGACGAAGACGACCGATGATATACCTACACTGACAGGGCTAACTATGCTGTTAAAACAACAACAGCAACAACCTCATCGGTGTGGCCTCAGACCTGGAAAGTCTACTAATACGGCTATGTAAGATGACGTTGCTCAACACCAGCAGCGCCGTCAGAATTGGGAAGGACCTCTCCGAGCCGGTTGATACCAAACGAGGTTTCAGACAGGGTGACTCGCTGTCGTGTGACTTTTTTAACCTGATGTTGGAGAGCATCGTACGAGCCGCAGAACTGAATCGCTCAGGCACTTTATTTTAAGAGCGTACAATTGTTGGCGTATGCCGATGATATTGACATTATCGGCCTTAACAACCGCGCTGTTAGTTCTGCCTTCTCCAAACTGGATAAAGAGGCAAAGCGAATGGGTCTGGTAGTGAACGAGGACAAAACGAAGTACCTCCTGTCTTCAAACAAACAGTCGGCACACTCGCGTATCGGCACCCACGTCACTGTAGACAGTTATAACTTCGAGGTTGTAAGAGTCTTCGTGTATTTAGGAGCCAGCCTTAACACCGATAACAATGTCAGCCTTGAAATCCAACGTAGAATCTCTCTTGCCAACAAGTTCTACTTTGGACTAAGTAGGCAACTGATTAGTAAAGCCCTCTCTCGACAAACAAAACTAACACTCTACAAGTCTCTCATCACGCCCGTCCTAACGTATGGCGCAGAAGCTTGGACGATGACAACATACGATGAAGCGACGCTAGGAGTGTTCTAGAGAAAGATTCTGCGTAAGATTTTTGGTCCTTTACACATTGGCAGCGGCAAATACCGCAGGCGATGGAACGATGAGCTATATGAGCTTTTCGACGACATAGACATAGCGCAGCGAATAAAGATCCAGCGGCTACGCTGGCTGGGTCATGTTGTCCGAATGGTTACAAACGCTCCGGCTCTGAAAGTGTTCGATGCGGTACCAGCTGGTGGTAGCAGAGGAAGAGAAAGGCATCCTCTGCGCTGGAAAGATCAGGTGGAGAAGGACTTGGCTTCACTTGGTGTGTCCAACTGGCGCCGGTTAGCACGAGAAAGAAACGACTGGCGCGCTTTGTTAAACTCGGCCAAAATCGCGTAAGCGGTTATAGCGCCAATTAAGAAGGAGAAGAAAATAGGCGAAATGGCAGGCTGCCAGAAGAAACGCGCCAAAAATAACTGACGAAAACAGTTAGTTTTTGCTTAATGGAGAAATGACGTGTTGAAATGTTTATAATTATTTGTCTTAAAATAAATTCAATTGAAATTTAATAATTTGAATTGAAGTGAGTTTGTAGAATCCAAAACTCGTTATATCCTTTACGACTTCTACTTTTAAATAGTCTTATGTACATAATGTAATGTAATGTTGAAAACTGTGTGTTGGTTTATGTAAATTTGTATATACGTAAATATTCTATTGTTGAAAAGCGTAGGTAAGGGAATTGAATTTGCGTTTGAGATGTTTTACAAAAATTAAAGGTAATCTGCTTTAACTTATTCTGTTCGTTGTTTGAGAATTTTATTTTTTTTGTTACCCACTTTCTGTGGAAATCGCTATATGTCATATTTTTAATTATAACTTATGTTTTTCATGTTCATTACTCTATTATTATTAAATGGCTTTTGTATTTCAGTTTTAAATGATTTCTTTTACATATACATTTTTTGCTTATTTATGTACATATTTCATACGGATTGTGCTTATTTTTAGTATATGTAGGTGTTAACGAGTGATATAAGGCTATTGGGCAACCGCACATTAAATACTAACCTCAATGGTGATGTGGAAACTAAAACTTCCCAATTTCTGTTTAAAAAATACACAATTCATGTTTCCCATCTAGTCATAGATGATGTCATAGATGACTAGATGGGAAACTCTTTTTCTCGTAATGCTGAAAACAGTGAAGCCCGTAAACGCAATTCCGACCCAGCTGTTCTGATCAAACTAATGAGAACCCCATGTAAACGAAAAGTTCCTTCCTTCCGTATCGTAGTACTGTAGATTTTATTTCACGATTATTAAAAAAATTCCGTAATTCCGACTCAGCTGATTGTTCTCTCACCACACAGTGTTGCCAAGCAGTACATTTCGAAATCATTTACAAAATAAACTTAGAAAAATGATAATTTTTGTTAAAATAGCTTAAAGATACTGTTGAATAATGTTAATTATAGATAAATGAACTATTTGCATTTGTTGGTTTTTGGCTTTGGTTTATTAAACAATGAAAAATTGTAACTGATAACGCGGATGTGTGAAAAAGTGTGTAAGCAAAAATATCAATGGCAACATTGTGTAGATACAACCAAACACATACACACACAAACCGATGTATTGTGTAAATATGTAATTAAAAGAACGCAGTTGTTCTCGGGTAAGGGATTCCGTGCGGTCTTCACTGTTTCCAGCATAAGAGCGCTTAAAAATGTGCATTTTTATCAAGAATGATAGAAAGAAGATTGCGCCCATCAGAGCGTACGTGACGTCACGTTTGCAGAGTTGTGCAGTATTGCCAACCATTTGCTCTTCTCAATAAATTTAGTGCTTTTTTATACCGAAAATGCGACAATTTTTAAGTTTGGTGTTTGTTTCTTTTTGTTTTTAATTTAAGGCTACCGAGACTTAAGTTGAAAAAAAACTGTATTATTATACAAAAGAAGTTTAAAAAAGGCCACTCTGAGAAGATTTTAGTGCTAATGAAAAGTTTTTTACTCTTATAAAATTTGATATTTTGAAAGTGTGAATTTAATTTTCGGCTCCATTTAAGGCTATGCAAAAATATTAAATGCCCCTCTCTCAACTCTTCTTAAGATTGAAAACCTTTTTACACATTTTAAAAAGCCTTTGAATTTATTGAATGCGAATTGAAACCATAGAGGTGTAATCGTTTCTTCCGGTCATCAATCCTTAGTGAGACATAGAGCATCAAGAGGTGTATTCATAGTAAAAATAACCAACAAAATACCAGAAAATACTAAAGAAACCATACTGACATTTTTACAAAAAGAGTACCTTATCTAGTTACATAACTTCAAATATAGCAAAAAAGTCGTTTCCTTAACAAAAGAATTTCGCTTAACAAAAAAAACTCATAAATTAAATTGTACATAAGCATAACACATTTATTTAAAAAAAACGCACATTCTACAGACAATTTGTCACGCATACAAAGTTCTTACTTAACACAATAAAAATTTCGTGTTTTATTTTCTTTAAATGGGCATTTAGTGCGTTTTTATATCCAAAGCTAGGCAACTCTGCAGTAGCGAGAGAGAGATTTGACTGCCGAAAGCAGAAGAACACCAACAACACCGGCAATCGCGGGCAATGCCACCAGATGTAAAAAAAAAGTAAAGCTAAATAAAACTCAGTGAATTATTTAAATAATTATTAAAAAATGTATATTTTACAAAATTATAAACATGACATTTTAATTAGAACAGCTAGAAAAATGTCATGAAGAAAGAACTAAAACTCCGAGACAAAAAATAATAAAAATAACAAAAAAAAAATGCTAAATCAAGTTACGAAAATGGTAATCTGGCCATACTGGAGCTAAAATCACGTAACTAGTTGTCAAATTCGCTGAGCGCAAAGTAACGGGACCACGATGGGCGCCATCTCATTATTCTTTGCATCATGCATTTTTATAACATTTGCCAATATTGCCATACCGGTAGAAACATGAATTGGCTATTTTTTTAATAAAAAATTGCTAATTTTTAGTTTCCACACCACCATTGAGGTTATACTAAGTTTCCACCGCAGCCGCTATCGTGTTCTCTGCCGCTATCGTGTTCTTAGCGCAAACACGAAACAAAACACCTGTCAAATCCCATACAAAATTAAAACAAAACTCCATACCTAAACCCACTTTTCAAAGCGTGTTTTGTTGGGTTTGCGTCTAATTTAATTATTAAGTGGTGGCAATGTTGCTCATTTTCCTCATTTATTATTGCATTCTTATCGAAACATGGCAACAATGATTGCAATTTGTCAATATGACATTTGATTGAATGTGTGGGAATGCGTATATATCTGTCGTCCAGATATACGCGAAGATCCAGAGGGTCGTTATCGTCACGAAGTTGTCTACGATGGGCAATACATATATGTGCTGGGTGGTGGTACATCGAATTTAGTGTATGATTTACAACGCATCCCTGCATTTAATTTAATTACAAACCGATGGGAATATTTCGTCACATTACCCGATCGAACATCACAAACAAATCTAACAATCGAGCGACAAAATTCCGGATATCCAAACCCACGAAAGTGCTTTTCCTGCGTACAGCACACGAAATCGAATGGTGAGGTCGAATCATTTATTACGGGAGGCTTGCAGGTGCGTAATAATTAAATTTAGTATTATTAAATTATATTTGAAGTTGGATATCCATTTTCCATTTGCAGGCCGATCAAGTATATTTTTCAGATATATGGAGATTAAATTTTACTACTAAGCAATGGACACTTATAAAAACAGCCTCTCTACCAAAAGCTTTGTACTTCCATGCCGCAGCGCACAGTCAAAATGGTTGTATGTACATATTCGGTGGTATTGAATATGATGAAAAACGTATACGACGGTGCAATGACCTTTATAAAATGTGGATGACCATACCATTATTAAGTGAAATTTGCTGGGAGGCAGTGTTACATTACAGACCAAATCTCAAATTGAATGGCCACTCACAGCTGCTTAAAATGGGCATACCATTGCGCTTTGCACAGAGATTGTGGCATTCTTCAAAAGCCAAATGATTATACAATAAATGAAGAGATATATGGTATGGTATGTCATGTAACGAGCAATAAGAAGCGACAATTTTTATGTTTCATTCTAGACATAAAAGCATAATTATTGTTTGCTAACCATTTAGGAATGACATAGTTTCATATGGAAGAAATGGAACCAAAAGAATAAACATAATAAAATAAGACATTAATAATGAGTAAAAATGAAAAAAGCTAATTAATATGAAAATAAGAGTAATTATTTTTATACGCTACATATGTGTACGAGCAGTTGTGGCGATTTTTTTTACAATATGGTTCATACACTGTCAATGGATGCTCAGATCACGAATTCTAGAAAATTGTATCATAAGGGTGGAAGCAGGATCAAGTGGCCAATCGGGCAACCAGATGAACACCAAATTTAAAAAGATAATAGTCTGCCGTCTGATTTAAAGTTCGTATCCATGAGTCTATGCATAATTAAATTCGCTTTTTCCAGATTAACGATATAAACAAATTATTTTCAATAAAGAAATCAAAAATGAATAAAATGTTATTTTATAAAATTATGTATTACAAATTTTATTGTTCTGGTGAAAAGTTGTTTTTCAGATTTAAACCAATTGGACTCTTTGTAGGATATGGCTTCATTAAATGCTGAGAGAGACGAAAAGCAGAGTCCCCTATAATATGGACTGGTATTTTTGTGGATCCATACAGCAAGCTCAATTCATTAAGAAGTGCACAACTTTGCAACTCGCGCTTTAGCGATGATTTTTCAAAAATTCCGGAGTCGTTGCATCTTCCAGGACTGCCGCAATGTATATAAACAAATCTATATTTTGCGTCTACCAAAGCCAATAGTACTACGGAATACCACCCTTTGTAGTTGTAGTAATCAATGGCTTCTTCCTTTCTTGGATGAATTTCAATATGACATCCATCTGTATAATAAAGATGCTCTTGATTAAACGTTATTTTTATCGCATTACTTATAAACCTACCTATTGCTCCAATACATTGTGGATAGCCCATTGCATTAAAATCTGCGACTCCATTCTCAATTTGCGCCCTTGTCAGTGGAAAATTTTTCAAATATATTGGAGCCAAAGATGTCCCAACTTCATTGCAAAACTCGATGAGTATTTTGCAAACAGTTGCTTTGCCTACTCCAAACAAATGTCCAATTGATCTGTATTCACTAGAAAATCCTAGTGCATACAGAGCAATTGCCACGCGCTTTTTTAGTGAAATCGGGTTTCGATAGTTCGTTTTTCTTTTGGCTATTTTTTCAAGTTTGCTGCACAATTTTTCAAAGCAGGATCTTTCCATTCGGAAATTATCTTTGAAAAACTTGTCCCCATTACTCTGGCAGTCTACTTCCCAAAAGGTACTGGAATGCTCCTAAAATATACATGTACATTATACACAAATAATGTATCATAAATCTGTTTACCATACCAAAGACCATACACTTTGCGAACGCATTAAATTGGCAGCAACGCTTAAAATTATTTTATTTTCCCTTAACCTTTTTTTTAAATAATATGTGACCAACTCACTATCAATTATTTTAAAATAAAATGATAAAATCAACATAACAAATTGAATTTTATGCACCATTTTATAATTTTATCAATTTTTATAATTCTTATTTCACAATGTCAACAAAAGACAGTTCAAACACAGTTTCTCCCAAACTTTCGGTGGAAACAGTTGACAGTTCTCCCAAACACAACTCCTGCAAACACCGTGTTTGCTTTTGGTGGAAACGTCGTATTAGTATTTAGTGTACGGTTGCCCAATAGTATATTACTCGTAACCACCTACATATACTAAAAATAAGCACAGTCTGTATGAAATATGAACATAAATAAGCAAAAAAATTAAAAATTTCTATGTAAATGAAATTATTTAAAACTGAAATACAAAAGTAATTTAGTAATAATAAAGTAATGAACACGAAAAACATAAGTTATAATTAAATACATGACATTTTGCACTTTTTTAATATAACAGAGAAAGTGGGTAACAAAAAGACACATTCTTAAACAACAAACAGAATAAGTTAAAGCAGATTACCTTATTTTTTGTAAAATATCTAAAACTCAAATTCAATTCTGTTGCCTACGCTTTTCAGTCATAGAATATTTACGTATATACAAATTTACAAAAACCAACACACAGTTTTCAACATTACATTACATTATATACATGAGACTAATTACAAGTAGAAGTCGAAAGGGATATAACGAGCTTTGGATTCTACAACCTCAATTCAATTCGTATTATTAAATTTCAATTGAATTTATTTTAAGACAAATAATTATAAACATTTCAACACGTCATTTCTCAATTAAGCAAAAAAGAACTGTTTTCGTCAGTTATTTTTGGCGCGTTTCTTCTGGCAGCCTGCCATTTCGCCTATCAGCTGTTTAAAATCCCATAATGTGTGAGTGCTGCCAAGTTTTGAAACGTCCTCTCGGGCGCGCTCTCTCTCAAAATGAAAGAGTTTCCCATATTATTATCTATGTATGACAGTCAGTCAGTCAGTTTGAATGCTAGCTGTTCTGCAAAGTTAGTCGCACGGTTGGTTTTCTTTTATTTAAGTATGAAAATTTATATTCAAAAGCAACTCTTATTTAGAAAAATATAGGTTTAGTACGTATAATAAATGATTTAAAAGGTCCCAAAATTGCGGTTTTTTGTGTAACATTCAAGGTTGTGTAGAAATCTAAAATGCCATGGAAGAATGGGTGAAATACATGGAAAAATGGGTTCGTTGGCATTAACTTGAAATTAAATTATATGTACATGAAAGAAATTTTAGCGATGAAAAGTCGTGTAGTGTTTATGAAAGAAAGGAACACTCATCCCGCGGCTCACGAAAGTTTTATTGGAACTTTAACAATAATGTTGTGTTGCGTGTAACCTTCAAGGTTTTTCTTTTATTTTGTTGTGCACGTAGATTTATCCGCTCGTTTGTATTTTACTAATGTCCGTCACTGAACGATACTCGTTAAAGCAAATCGTTCGTTTGAGGTTCCTATCAAAGTCAGTTCTGAGCTGTGCGAATCTTAATATAATTGTACAATGTTATTTATGTATATATAACCTACGTTATGTGTTCGAATTTGCGTATGAACGCTTGTGTACGACTAAGTTGGCAGGGCTGCACATATGTTCGGCCCAAACTGAACTTGAAATAAATGTATATAGCGATTGTAAATTGAAAGCAAATAATATAACTTTTTGTGGTACATTATATGAGTGGAAACACAGTTTAAATTAGTTGATAATTTTACATATCGAAGGCGTAGTAATAGAGTCAAAGTGAAATCGAGGATATATTTTGACTCCATGACAAGTTACAGATCCCTGTGTTATTACGAGGATTTAAGTTGACAATGTAGTTGGTGCTGTCTTATTTGATTCACTATAAATACACTTAAAGAAACTTTAATCAGACTTATCTATGATGTGTTTGAATTATATTAAAAGTGATATGAAATAAAATTTTAACTTTACCTCAGTATTTATATTCGTACGAATGTATGGCACATGTGTATGGATACACATCCTAAATTAGTGCATATACTGTAGATATACAAAGCATGTGTTCAGTGACAATTTGCTTCTAAAATCTTATGTAAATGTACGATCTCATGCATATAATTTAAGTTAAGAAATTCAATGAAAAGTAACATAAACTGCTTACTAATAGGAGCTCATATTAGGTTGGACTATAATAGAAAATGATTATCTGAGATAACCTTGTTTAAGACGTTTCAAACGGTTTATTCATTAAAAAAATATCACACTTGTTTCAGTGTCAGCAAGCTTCTTTAAATATTAAAAAAAGAAAACAGAGTTGGAAAATTCGTGTGTAATTTCGGATATTCTTCGAAACATATCGCACTTGTTACGTTAAAGCGTAACAACTCAAAATCTGAACATTTTCAGTAGAGACGAAAAACTGTTTCCGTAAATATTAATAATATAGGTATTACAAGGAAAAAAATATGTAATTGCACGAAAATATCATTAAAAACAATATAACGGTTGTTTAATTCTTATTTGTTTAGTAGTTGCGCTAAAATAACAAATTTTTGAGTTGTTACTCTTTTCTTTTTCATTTTGAGTTGTTACGCTTTAACGTAACAAGTGCGATATGTTATACTACTTGTGTATTTTCCCGCGCAATAATTTTGTTATTCCGTTGCAATACGTACAAAACGATTTTCTATTTAATTTTTTACTTCAACATGTAACGAATTTAATTTCCGGATATACATACCTGGACTGGTTGCTAAAATATACTTTGAAAGGAATATCTATATATGTATATATGTGATAAAACTATGAGTTATCCTTGATAAGAGCAATATCGTTCACCACCCAACGTTCCCTAGAGGAAAGTCTATATTACTAGGATTGCCTTCATTACCGCAGCATGCTTTAAACATTTGAGTAGTATATTTTATGCGACTGCAAAAACTATAATAGGTGTACTACAAATACACTTTCGAGGTATTTGTAAATGATGGAGACAAAAGCACAGAGGATATGCTATGAATCCGTGACAGCGAGATCAGATAGTTCGCACGACAGTCGGTTCTTCGTAAGTCTGAGCAATCCCTAGGCAGGGATTAGTAAGTCTGGTATAACGATAACCAAAACTCTATACGGAAATATTGTTCTGACAGTCAATTTTACAACGCCACGCAGGCTTATATATATTATATATAAGGTTGTTGTTGTTGTTAACAGCATAGGTAGCCCTGTCAGTGTGGGCATATCATCGGTCGTCTTCGTCTAGCTCATCTCAGGGTAGGCCCAGGAAACATGCTGTTTCGACAGGTTGGTTCCAGAGGGAGAGGGGGGTTAGATGAGTCGGTTTAAGGGGCATGTGAAGAGGTGGTTAGTGTCGTGCGGGGTACCTTCGCATGCTGGACATGTGTTTGGTATGTCAGGGTCGATTCTGGATATGTAGGAGTTTAACCTGCTACAGTATCCAGAACGTAGTTGTGCCAGTGTTACACGAGTCTCACGGGGAAGCTGGAGCTCTTCGTCTGCAATAGGTGGTGGTTGGACTCCGATTACGGCATTCACAGGACGGGAGTTCAAGAAGGTGGTAACGGTCTCCCGGTGAATGTCGTTTATTGACTGTCTAAATACTGTCCGGTCCAGTAGGTTGCGGTCAGTTTTGTCCTGAATTTCGTCAGCGTAGTCTAGGAGGTGTCTCCTCACGTGCCTGGGAGACGGCTTATGCTCAAGCAGGTGCGTGCAGGGATGAAACCTGCGGTAACATCCAAGCTGGAACTGCTTGCTGAGCAGTTTGTTGTGCTCCACTACTGGGAGCATTTGTGCCTCGTTATGTAGGTGTTGGATGGGTGACATCAGGAGGCACCCGGTCGTTGTCCGAATGGCGGTATTTTGACAGGTCTGTAGCTTTGTCCACTGCGAATCACTAGTTCCAGGCGACCAGACAGGCGCAGCATAGTTTAGAACCGGCCGGCCAATTGCCTTAAATGTCGAAAGCAACAGTTCTTTGTCTTTGCCCCAAGTGCTGCTGGCCAGCGATTTGAGGACCTTGTTGCGATTTTGGACTTTAGTGGCAATTGCGGTTGTGTGCGCAGAGAAGGAGAGCAAGTTGTCAAAGGTTACATCCAAAATTTTGGGGTTATTTACCGTCGGAACTGGTGTATCATCGACTTTTACCTTAAGGGACAGTTTGACCTCCTTTCTCCAGGTGGTAAAGAGGGTCGCCGTGGACTTAGTGGGGGAAAGTTGGAGATTCCTCGAAGTGAAAAGGCGAGAAAGGTTGTTGAGGTAGTTGTTCACTTTGGAACACAGGCCATCGATGTCATTGCCCGATGCCATTATCGTGCAGTCGTCAGCGTATGAGACTAGGAAGACTCCCTCTGGTCGCTGGGGGAGTTTCGAGATGTAGAAGTTGAACATCAAGGGTGAAAGGACACCACCCTCCGGAACACCTTGCTTAATATTCCTCTGTTTAGATGTGTGGCCACGAAAAATCCCTGACGAGTGACGATGGCTCAGATAGTTGGTGGACCACCTTGTTGTTGTTGTTTTAACAGCATAGGTAGCCCTGTCTGTGTAAGTATATCATCGGTCGTCTTCGTCTAGCTCATCTCAGGGTAGGCCCAGGAAACATGCTGTTTCGACAGGTTGGGTCCAGAGGGAGAGGGGGGTTAGATGAGTCGGTTTGAGGGGGCATGTGAAGAGGTGGTTAGTGTCGTGCGGGGTACCTTCACATGCCGGACATGTGTTTGGCATGTCGGGGTCGATTCTGGATGTGTAGGAGTTTAACCTGCTACAGTATCCAGAACGTAATTGTGCCAATGTTACACGAGTCTCACGGGGAAGCTGGAGCTCTTCATCTGCGATAGGTGGTGGTTGGACTCCAATCACGGCATTCACAGGACGGGAGTTCATGAAGGTGGTAACGGTCTCCCGGTGAATTTCGTTTATTGACTGTCTAAATACTGTCCGGTCCAGTAGGTTTCGGTCAGTTTTGTCCTGGATTTCGTCAGCGTAGTCTAGGAGGTGTCTCCTGACGTGCCTGGGAGGCGGCTTAGGCTCAAGCTGGTGTCTACAGGGGTGAAACCTGCGGTAACATCCCAGAAGAAACTGCTTGCTGAGCAGTTTGTTGTGCTCCGCTACTGGGAGCATTTGTGCCTCGTTGTGTAGATGTTGGATGGGTGACATCAGGAGGCACCCGGTCACTGTCCGAATGGCGGTATTTTGACATGTCTGTAGCTTTGTCCACTGCGAATCACTAGTTCCAGGCGACCAGACAGGCGCAGCATAGTTTAGAACCGGCCGGCCAATTGCCTTAAATGTCGAAAGCAACAGTTCTTCGTATTTGCCCCAAGTGCTGCCGGCCAGCGATTTGAGGACCTTTTGTGGCAATTGCGGTTGTATGCGCAGAGAAGGAGAGCAAGTTGTCAAAGGTTACACCCAAAATTTTGGAGTTATTTACAGTCGGAATTGGTGTGTCGTCGACTTTTACCTTAAGGGACAGCTTGACCTCCTTTGTCCAGGTGGTGAAAAGGGTCGCCGTGGACTTGGTGGGGGAGAGTTGGAGATTCCTCGCTGTGAAAAAGCGAGAAAGGTCGGTGAGGTAGTTGTTCACTTTGGAACACAGGCCATCGATGTCATTGCCCGACGCCATTATCGTGCAGTCGTCAGCGTATGAAACCATGGAAACTCCCGCTGGTGGTTGGGGGAGCTTCGAGATGTAGAAATTGAACAGCAAGGGAGAAAGGACACCACCCTGCGGTACACCTTGCTTAATCTTTCTCTGCTTTGAAGTTTGATCTCGAAATATCACTGACGAGTGCCGACCGCTCAGATAGTTTGCGGACCACCTCTTCAGCCCTGGCGGGAGTGTCGACTGATAAATATCATCTAGTAGCGTGGAATGGCTTACTGTATCGAAAGCCTTCTTCAAGTCCAACGCTACTAGGACAGTCCTCTCGCAGGGGCGGTTTTGGTTAAACCCGCGATTTATCTGGGCGTTTATGACGGTGAGTGCAGTGGTGGTGCTGTGCACTCGTCGGAAAGCGTGCTGATGTGGGACTGGGGCCAGGTGTTTCGTGTAGAGTGGAAGTAGGAGGGCTTCAAGTGTCTTCACTACTGGGGAAAGGAGAGTTATCGGCCGATAAGACTCCCCTTGGTTGGTGGGTTTCCCAGGTTTCAGTAGTGGGACCACTCTCCCTGCTTTCAACTTGTAAGGGATGATGAGAGTGGCCAGAGACAAATTGAAAACCCTTGTGAGGAATCCTACTCCCAGGGGTCCCAGATGCTTCAGCATCAGCGCGTTTAAACCGTCAGGGCCAATGGCTTTCGATGATTTCGACTTGTTGATGGCCCCCTGAACCTCATCACCGGAGAAAGTAAGTGGCGCACTGTCGTTCGTCAGATTGTGCAGCCTTCTGGTGGCACGACGTTTGGTTCTGTCGCCCGGAGGATGCAGTATGAAAAGCCGGCTAAAATAGCTCGCGCATCTCTTCGGGTCCGACGAAGTGCAACCGTTGAAGGTGATATCCACCTTGTCGTTGTGCTTCGTCGGGTTCGACAGGGACCTTACGGTGGACCAGAGCTTACTCACCCCAGAGGTGAGGTTGCAGGTCTTCAGGTGCTCAACCCATTTGGTTCGTTATGCTGATCTACCAGTTGCCGGATCTCCAAATTGAGATCCCTTATGCGGGGATCCTCGGGATCGGCCTGGCGTAGGTGGTCACGCTCGTTTGCTAAACATATTGTTTTGAAAAAATTGAAATATTTCGCAAATCAAATTAAATTGGGCAACCAAGTCGTTTATCTACACATTTTATAGTGTCTAATATTGTTGCACAGTCGCCGTTAAGATTGCACAATGTGTGAATGTGGATTTTATTAGTGTTGATGGAGTTGCGCCTGGTGGAAGTGCCAGATGTTAAAAAAAATCTAAATGAAAATGAGTGAGTTATTGAAATAATTTTTAGAAAACGTATTATATATTTTACAAACGGCGGCCGCCGTAGCTGAATGGGTTGGTGTGTGACTTCTTCTTCTTCTTCTTCTTCTTCTTAGCTTCACAATCTGTGGTGGACCATAGCTTCATGAACAATTGTTCTCCACTTTATTCTAACCATGGCTACATCTCTCCAGTTGTGTACGTTCATTTGCTTAAGATCTGATTCGACGTCATCTAACCATCGCTCTTACGGCATGCGCAATACTTGCCCAATCCATCTAATTCGTTGGGCTTTGATAAAACGTATTACATTTTGTCTTTGAACGATTTCTTCGATTTCATTGTTGTAGCGAAAGCGGTAGCTGCCATCTATTGTTGCAACCGGACCATATATTTTCTTTATGATACGTCTTTCGAAGCACATCAACTGATGAATATCATTTATTTTCAGCGTCCATATTTCTGCGCCATATGTAAGGATGGGTCGTATCAGTGCTTTGTACATTCTTATTTTCTGTGCTCTGGACAAATCCTTTGATTTAATTGTTTTATGTTAACATAATAGGCGTTATTTGCAGCTTGGATTCTGTCGTTAATAGCTACCGCCGAATCTTTATCTGCTGATAGTTTAAAACCCAAGTATTTAAATTCAGTGATATTTTCGAAAACAAAGTTGTTTATACTTAGGTCATCGCGTGTCGTGTTGTTGGCTGACCGAATCATGTATTTGGTTTTCTCAGTATTTACATGTAGTCCCAGAGCTTTTGCATTTTTATCAATAAATTTAAAGACGTGTGTAAGAGTGTTTCTGTCTGTAGCCATAATAAGAATATCATCAGCGTAGGCACATATCTGAAAATCATTATTAAATAATGTTCCATTCGTGTTTATTTTTTGAACAGTCGTGTGTAGCATTAAATTGAATACTAAACATGACATTGAGTCTCCTTGTTTTACTCCGGATATGATTTCGAATTGGTCTGATAGGCTTCCTTGCATCTGGTGGACAGTAAAACCTTGATCAATCGTTGAGCGGTTGTTTCTAAAACCACATTGGTAATCGTCTAGGATGCCTCCCGCTGAAATATTCAGTATTTCAAATAGAATGTTAGTAAATACTTCATAACCTGTATTAAGTAAAGATATGCCTCTGTAATTTTGGCATTCAGTTTTATGTCCTGTTTTGTGTATAGGTACTATAATGCTTGATGCCCATCCAGTGGGTATTTCATTTGAATGCCATATTTGGTTTACTAAGGTGAATATTGGTTTATGTAGTTCATGCCCACAATATTTCAGAAGTGCTGCGGGTATTCCATCTTCACCACAGCTTTTATGGTTTTTAAGTTTTCTTATAGCCAATAGTGCTTTGTCAAAGCTAGGTTCTTCAACATAGATTTCGGCCGTATGTACTACTTGGTGTGTGACTACCATTCGGAATTCAGAGAGAACGTAGGTTTGAATCTCGGTGAAACTCCAAAATGGAGAAAACGTTTTTTCTAATACCGGTGACTCTCGGCAGGCAATGGCTAACCTCTGACTGTATTTCTGCCATGAAAAAGTTCCTCATAACAAATATCTGCCGTTAAGAGTCGGCTTGAAACTGTAATTCCCTCCGAATCAAGTTACGTAAATGGTAATCTGGCCATGCTGGTTGTTGTTGTTGTAGTAGCATAAACATTCCCCATACTTACATACGGGGAATGCTGCTGGAGTGACAGTCCTTGGCCGGATATAAATCCGGGTCGTTTCGGTAACGTAGAACCGACTGTCATGGAAACGCTGCCATACTGGTCACTAATTGTGCTAATATGACGTCATTCATTGTCTAATTCGCTGAGAGCACAGTAACAGTAACACGATAGGCATCATTTCATTATTCTTTCCATCATGTGTAGTATGTTTAGTTTGTTTGTGAGAGGCATAAACAAGACAAGTGTTTTGCATGTTCTGCGATTTTCTGCTATCGAAAAAATAGATCAAAGAAGTTGTATCAAATTTTGTATAAAAATGGAATTAAGTGCTCAAAAACACTTGAAATGTTGACAGTGGCATACGGTGAGAGTACTCTGAGTCAAAAAAAAGGTTAACAAGTAGTCCGAGCTTTTCACAGAAGGTCGAGAAGATGTGAATGACGACGCTCGCTCTGGACGCCCCAGCACATCCAAAACCGATAAAAATGTTTAGAAAGTGAAGAAAATTGTTATGCAGAATCGTCGAATCACAGTTAGAGAAGTTGCTGAGGGTGTCGGCATATCGGTTGGCTCATGCCATGAAATCTTTTCGGAAAATTTCGACATGAAGCGAAAGGATGAGAGCCAAGAGTCAATAGAAAATCGCCGAACACGCAAAACACTTGTCTTATTTATCCCTCTCACAAATAAATTAAGCATGCTGTATTGCGAAAACCGCGAACATATCTTCGAGACAAGGGTACCAACATAACATAATCGAAAGTCGTATGTGTGTAGCCCGCGAAATTTGAAACCTTCACCTTATTTTTTTAACACACCGTATTTCAAAATAAAAAAGGGCCATAGGCGAAAATTTGGACTAAATCATCCCTCAGCTCTATCGAACCTAATTATTGGTTTTTTTTTCTTGCGAAACGTATTCTTTACTCATGCCTGAAAATATTAATTTACAGGGAAAGTGCAGAACATAAACTTCTGATCTTTGAAAAAAATAAAAAGTTGGCGTGGGTGCGTTGACGTCGTTTTCGGCGTTTGTACAATATTTAAGTAAGAATTATTGACATTAAATATTGCTATTCATTATTTGTTTTAAAAAAGGTACTGTAAATCAAAAGGCTGTTATAGTGACAACATTTGTGTGTAATACTTTTCAAATTCGGTCCACGCACTTAGGCATTATAAGCAAACCTTTCGTGGTAGTAATGAAAAACTATCCCAAACAAACTATTTTCTTTCTCGTGGTAAGCTGATCTTTCCAGCGCAGAGGAAGCCTTGCACCAGCTGCTACCGCATCAAATACTTTCAGAGCCACAGCGTTTGTATCCACTCTGACGACATGACCCAGCCAGTGTAGCCGTTCCATCGCCTGCGATATTCGCCTTTGCCAACGTGCAAAGGTCCAAAAATCTTCCGCAGAATCTTTCTCTCAAACACTCCAAGCGTCCCTTCATCGGATGGTGTCATCGACCATGCTTCTGCGCCATACGTTAGGACGGGCATGATGAGAGACTTGTAGAGTGTTAGTTTTGTTCGTCGAGAGAGGGCTTTACTAATCAGTTGCCTACTTATTCCAAAGTAGCACTTGTTGGCAAGAGAGATTCTACGTGGGATTTCTAGGCTGACATTGTTATGGGTGTTAATGCTGATTCCTCAATAAACGAAATATTTTATCACCTCGAAGTCCCAACTGTCAAAAGTGACGTGGGTGCCAATATGCGAGTGCACCGACTGTTTGTTTGAAAACAGGAGGTACTTTGTTTTGTCCTCGTTCACCACCAGACCCATTCATTTTGCCTCTTTATCCAGTTTGGAGAAGGCAGAACTAACAGCGCGCTTTTTAAGGCCGATGATGTCGATATCATCGGCATACGCCAACAATTGTACACAGTGATAAGGTTCAATCAATTGGGTGACGGTGGGCTTCAACCTTTCACACAATACGCTCACTAGAACCTTATAGGCGATATTTAGAAGACTAATTCCGCGATAGTTGGCACAGAATGCAGGATCACCCTTCTTATGGATTGGGCAGAGCACATTTAAATTCCAAACGGCAGGCATGCTTTCATCCGACCATATTTTGCATAGAGGCTGACGCATGCACCTTACCAGTTCCCCACACATAATACTAATACAAGAACCATGGGTATGTCACAAGCGTATCTGTGGTCTAGGTGCCATGTAGTGGGGACAAATACTTCATTGTGAACTGAATGTGAGGCCGCGAGCATGTATTATCATGCCGAGGTTGATCGAGCACACGATGTTAAAAGAGCTATGCTCCGGAGATATCGTTGCTGCAAAAATAAAGTACTTGAAAAGTGGGAACAGTGTCGAAGCTATCATAGTTTCGGCCTACCTACCCTACGACTCTTTACAGCCACCTCCTTCGAGGGAGCTAAGAGAAGTGGTCAAGTATGCAGAATCCCATAATCTGGGGCTAATAGTGGGTTGTGACGCAAATTCACAGAGGTCTCAAGTTACTAGATTTTATCCTGTCATCCGATTTGGTCATTCAAAACACTGGTAACAAAAAACTTTTGTGACAAAAAGGAGATAAGAGGTGATTGATTTAACACTTACCAATAGGTCAGTTGGAAATCAAATCAACCGATGGCAAGTTTTGGAAGAGAACTCTCTTTCTGATCATAGTCTCATCGAATTCCGACTGGGAATTGACACAATATCAATACCTTCCGGTAGGAATACTCGTAATGTGGACTGGGACAGGCAAAGGCTAAGGGACCTCAAATGTCGAATGACACTCTTCCGTCAACGTCTGGCGAATCATTCGCGAAAATGGCAGCAAAGGCAATGACGGTGGAGATACATACCGACAAACAAGACGGTCTACTGTCCAAAGGGCAACAAGACTATCTTGACAGCTATCTTTGGAAAGCTATCGGTGAGTCGAAAGACGCGCCGACTTTCGAAGGGAAAAGCCTGGTGGACGGCATCGTAAAGGTGCACTGTTCCAATGCTTTTTCCCGAGCATGGCTGGACAAAGCGATAGCAAAGACAATAACAGAAAGTTCATTCTTGCTGAGAGTAGCAAAGAAAGGCTGGTAGAGCGAGTGTCTGGATTCTGGGTCCTTCCTCTAATTCAGCAGAACTCCTCACACGCATCCGTGTTCAGAACAAAGATCTTGATACGACTCTCTGGAGAGTATACTCGTGCACCAGGCAGACATCCGCTACCACTTCGGAGGCGGGTTCCCACTTGGTACTGTTTATCGATCTTGAGTCCCTCAAGGTTCTTAAGTCGAACTACGGGTGCCGTCCTCACCTTCATCTGGGGCGAATCCACTTCCTTGTCCAGGATAAGGTGGAGGACAAAGCGTAAATATACTCACTCTCGTGACTGAAGTAATATTTACACAGATAAATCTGCAGCATAGCAAAGCGTCTACGGCTCTCCTGTGCCGTAGGCAAGCAAAACTGCAAACAAACCCACACATAATACTAATACTAGAACCATGGGTATGTCACAAGCGTATGTGTGGTCTAGGTGCTATGTCGCGGGGACAAATACTTCATTGTGAAGTGAATGCGAGAGCGCGAGCATGTAATATCATGCCGAGGTTGATCGAACACACGATGTTAAAAGAGAGATATCATTGCTGCAAAAATAAAGTACTTGAAAAGTGGGAACAGTGTCGAAGCTATCATAGTTTCGGCCTACCTACCCTACGACTCTTTACAGCCACCTCCTTCGAGGGAGCTAAGAGAAGTGGTCAAGTATGCAGAATCCAATAATCTGGGGCTAATAGTGGGTTGTGATGCAAATTCAAAGAACATTGTGTGGGGAAGCAGCAAATGCAACCCCAGAGGTCTCAAGTTACTGGATTTTATCCTGTCATCCGATTTGGTTATTCAAAACACTGGTAACAAACCAACTTTTGTGACCAGAAGGAGACAAGAGGTGATTGATTTAACACTTACCAATAGGTTAGTTGGAAATCAAATCAACCGATGGCGAGTTTTGGAAGAGAACTCTCTTTCTGATCATAGTCTTATCGAATTCCGACTGGGAATTGACACAATATCAATACCTTCCGGTAGGAATCCTCGAAATGTGGACTCGGACAGGTATGGTGAGCTTGTAACAGAGCGATTACCAAACCTGAAAAAACTCAAATCAGCAGAAATGATTGAAGATGCTACTAAGAAATTAGAAGGTACTTTAATCAATTGCTTTGAGGAACTGTGCCCACTCAGGCAAAGAAAGACAGAGGAAAGCGGTTCCTTGGTGGAACCCTGAACTGTCGAAGCTTCGAGTACGGCCCAGGAAACTTCTTAATAAGGCCTTGAAGACCAAAACAGAAGAGGACTGGGCTAATCATCGACTTACACAGAGAGAATATAAGAAAAAAGTACGGAAAGCCAAACTTGAATCCTATAGAAATTTCTGCAGTAACGTCGAAGAAATGAGGGAAACCAGGAAAAGATGACTATTCCCTAGCAAAAAATTTTAGAGCAATCAGTTTGACATCGTTCATGTTGAAAAGTCTAGAACGAGTGGTGGAGAAACATATTCGAGTGGGGTATTGCCGAGAAGTCCACTTAGTAGAAATCAACACGCTTAAAAAAAAAAATTAATAACTGGCGCGTACACTTCTGTTAGGTGTTTGGCCGAGCTCCTCCTCCTATTTGTGGTGTGCGTCTTGATGTTGTTCCACAAATGGAGGGACCTACAGTTTCAAGCCGACTCCGAACGGCATATATTTTTATGAGGAGCTTTTTCATGGCAGAAATACACTCGGAGGTTTGCCATTGCCTGCCGAGGGGCGACCGAGGGGCGAACGCTTACCAGAGTGGAAAATCATGTGAATCAGCTTTACACGATCTTGTTAGAAAGATGGAAGCCGGGCTGGAAGCTGACGAATACACAATGGGCGTGTTCGTGGGCATTGAGGGGGCTTCTGATAATGCTACTTTCGACTCGATATGTTCTTCTGCCGAACAACACGGAGTTAATCAAACTATTGTAAAATGGATATATTCCATGCTCTCTGAGAGGCTGTTCACCGCTGGTGGGAGCGGTGACGAACAAATCACAGTTAGGGCCAGGTAAGGATGTCCCCAAGGGGGTGTTCTTTCTCCGCTGCTGTGGTGCTTCGTCGTAGACTCTCTACTAGCGGAGATGCAGGAACTCGGTTTTCATGTCCAAGCATATGCGGACGATGTCTGTGCGCTAACATCGGATAAATCCCTAAGGCGGCTTTGCACGAAAGTGCAGAGGATTCTTGACAAAATCGATGACTGGTGCATGAGACTAGGTCTTTCCGTTAATCCGAACAAAACAACCATTGTCTTGTTTACGAGAAAACGGAAATTGGATGGACTCAGTCTTCCAACACTGAAAGGTGTGACACTTGGTCTTTCCAACGAAGCTAAATATCTAGGAGTAATCTTGGATAAGAAGCTGACTTGGGAGACACACGTTTCACTGAAGGTGAATCGTGCATTGAAGATTTTTCAGCAATGCCGTAGAGCCTTTAGCAAAACCTGGGGTCTGGAACCTGCTGTGGTCCTATGGATATACACAGCACTTATCAGACCAATCATGACTTACGCTTCTGTGGTCTGGTGGCGACGGAGCATGGTTAAGTCCACAATCCGGGAACTATACAGGCTGCAAAGAAGTGTATGTTTATGCATCACGGGTGCCATGAGTACAATCTCTGGTGATGCCCTAAATGCTATGCTTGATTTGCTCCCCCTGGATCTTAAGATACAACAGGAAGCAATAAAAGCAATGTGTAGACTCCATAAATACGGTTTCTGGCACGAAGATGGAACTTCGGGACACAGAGAAATCTTTAAGTTGCTGTCGGAGCAGTATGCACGGTTTTTGGCACCTAAAGATGACCTGATACCCACAGTTTCATTTGGAAGGAAATTTGATGTCAGATTTCCATTCCGTGAACAATGGAGCAATCCAGAATGCATGCAGGGAGGTTTGACGGATATTTTCTTTACCGATGGGTCCAAGAATGAAATAGGGTCTGGAGCCGGATGGTACTTAAACGATAGTAATAAGTATCACTATGCTATGGGGGGAATGGCAACTGTTTTCCTAACAGAAGTGTTTGCCATCCTAAAAGTAGCCGAATGGATAATCGAGAGGAGATGGAGCGGGAAATAGATTGCAGTCTTCAGTGACAGTCAGGCTGCATTGAAGGCCCAGGAGAACGCGCATGAAACCTCAAAGATTGTTCAAGAATATAAGAAGAAGCTTAATTCAGTCGCAAGACAAAACAGGCTTGTACTTATATGGGTTCCGGGACACTCCGGTGTTCAAGGAAACGAAATTGCCGACGAATTGGCCAACCGTGGATGTTATGAGAATGAGTAATATTTGTTCTCTAAAACTGGGGGATATTTACATATTTGCCAAAGAATCTGGAAAATTCTCATAGGACTAACTATCTCTATCTCTGTCTCTATTCTTTCCTATCTCTTTCTCTGATACTTTTCTCCTTCCCTCCTTCACTATCGACCCCCTTTCCAGAGGTCTAAACAATGGGCTCTTTAGCCTGAGTGTTTTAGGAGCCACCAAATCTCCTGGTGCTCCTTGGTTCGACCTTTTCAAATTCAAATTCAACCAGTTCCTCGTCGCCATGTTTGAATAGCTCAGCCGGCAGCCCGTCGGCGCCCGCGGCTTTGTTGTTCCTTAGCCGCGTTATCGCTATTCTCACCTCGTCATATAGCCAAATTAATCAGAAATTACCTAAATAATAATGTCCTTAAGTATCTATAACGACTTAATATGTTCCTGAAACAACCTGAAATTATATCCAGCTAAGGACCCCAGCAGCATTCCCCGTATATTTTGTGCCACAACCTTAACCACAAGTTATTATTAACAAATTGTATTAAACATATATCATTTTCGTATAGTCAGCAGAAGCTGAAGCTAATGTAATTTCGAATTAACTATTTATTTTACAGTGAATATGACAAATACTATGAAACAAAAGAGAGATATTTAGTTAACTACCCACTGATTTTGTGGTGCTGAGCGAAGGTGTAGAAAGACGCGGTATTAGAAAGACGACAGTTCCAACTTTGAGAAAAGTCCACCATCGCCGTACTAACCCATCTACAGGCCGCTGGCGAGCCATTTGGAAATAGCATAGAAAATGTGAAGTTACCAAAAAACCCTACGAACAAAAACTATTGCATTTTTTTCCTATACATATATTATATATACGGGTATGGACAGAGAAATAGCGCACTTAGAGTGTCTGTTGCACGTATTTTCAAACGCGGCATTATTTCAAATTGAAATTTTCTGTATTTTGTTCTTATTTTTTACGACTACGTCGATTTGGACCAAGTGACACGGATTTATAGCTGGCCAAGTGAGCTGATATTACAGTTAGATTTAGTAAATATGGAATAGATAATGGAATGCATGTTACTGTAATTATGTATGTAAGCAAATAATGAGAGATGCTTATAAAATTAGAGAAATACAGTGCTGGTGAGAAAGAACGCAAATGTGAGAAGAATGACAACATACAAAAATAAGAGGACGAAATGATATTTAAGCACATGTTTACTTTACTCAACACCGACATCTAACACAGATACTTTTGCAATCGGTCGATGGAGAATGCTTGATTTAGTTTCTACTATCGCGCTCCGAACTTGGCCGTCTTTTGCTTTTACCACATCCACAATTCTGCCCTTTGGTCAGCAGTCTCCAATTACCACGACATAGCCAATGCGCGTTGTTTTGAAAACCCCTTGGTGCGTCGAGAGATGACTGGTATATGCTATATTTCTTCACCCAAAAGCAGTTTAGCGAATTGTCGGGTCAATTGCCAATATTGCCGCAGATTGACGGTGTCGCTGCATATTGGCTTGTAGCCATCCGATGACCTAATTAGCAAGTGTGTGGGCGTAAGAGCCTCGTCATCACAATTTTTTAAAGAAGCAAAGGAAAGCGGCTCGCGTTCGGGATAAATTATACTTCATTCAGCGCTGAAACTTGTTGAAGGTAGTATCTCATGAAGCACAGTCTTCACTGATCTTTATGTGAATGTGATGAGATGATACCGTTCAAATCGATATTTTTCCGACTCTAGCAAATATTTTTTTTAGATGCCATGAAATTGGTGCCGTTGTCCGATAATATCTCCCTGGGATACCCGCGTCGCGATATAAAGTTTCGTATCGCCATGATACAGGAACTGGTATTTAAGCTATGAGCCACTTCAATATGTAAAGCGCGAAGCGATGGGCATATAAATAGAACGTCCCATCTCTTTTCTCGCCTTCTTCGCATGATGACAAGCAAAGGTCCAAAATAGTCGGAGGATTTATCAAAAGCAGCAATCCGTGCGGCTGGCAGAGCTGCCATTTGTGGTAGCTGGGGAATAGATCTATCGTTTCTACATTTTTGACACTCCGCGCGCACTTTTATATACAGTACCCTCAGTCGATTTATATAGTATATACCACGAATTTGATTGATTACAGACTAATGCATCTGACGATGGAAATTTGAGTCCAACGCACTATTAAAAATGTGATATGATGTTCGGCATCACTAGAACATCCCCATGGTTAAGTGTTCAGGGCTTTTGCATCTTATGTCATCTGTGTCTAAGTAAACGTTTAAAGTTAAGAGTCATCTTGCCACCTTGAGGCACCTCTCTCTTCACATTAGTCAATGGATTGACACGACACTAACCGTGAGGCGTTTCCCTTGGCTACACGTAAGTAGCAAACAGCTGCGTACGCGCTTTCCCCGGCATCGACAAAGGTGTGAAGTTGAACATCTTCAGCATCTTTCAGCAATATTGAATAACATCGTTTCCACGACAGTCGGTTCTACGTTTCCAAAACCACCCGGATTTATATCCGGCCACGTACTGTCACTCCAGCAGCATTCCCCGGGGAATGTTTATGCTGCTACAACAACAACCACAACATCGATGTATTTGACATATGTTATTAATGGCATAATAGACTTCCACTGGTTCTATTTGTCGGAAAGATTGTTCTGGAGACAACAAGATTTTTAAACCTACGGTGGGTCGAAGATCGACATTAAAACTTGGAGTGCTTCTCTTTTCGTCGGTATAATCAGTTCGTTAATGTCATCGCGACGAAGTCTCGCAAATCTACAAATATATTTAAAATTAATGCTTACAGGTCCCAAAACATACCGAGGACTTTCGTGGTTGAACCTCATTCTCTGACGGATTGAACTGACGTAGGGTCTTCTTCGAGCTGTTCCACGACAAATTTGGAATTTGAAGACCAGCCACGTATATTAAAGCCAGCAATACCATACCATTTTTTTTTTTACTTGTGGAGCCAACTCTAACGCAGATTGCTCATCGTCTCCACAGTCAATAAAGTCATCAACGTAATGGTGTTTCTTTACAGCTTCTACTAGTCCGGGAGCCAGGGGTCATTTTGACCTCATCATTTCATGCCGACTGATTTTAATACTGAAGGCAGACGCCATCCAATGGATGACGAAACCAACCGTCAGCTGGTCCAGTAGCGGTGGGTACGTGCGTGGGATGCTGCGAAACGTGTCGAAAAAAAATTTTTAACAACTCATTTTATACCGGCTGACATTTTTTTCATGTATTGTTGACATTTAGTAGAATAAAAAAAAATAGTCAGCTGCGCCATAGAGGGGGGGAAATACGAGAACTGAACCGGCGAACTTGTAAAATAAATTAAAAAGTAAAACTGCTTATGCCGATTGACATTTTTTTTACATGATTTTGGACACATATGAAAATATAATAATGATGGTCAGCTGCGTTTATAGCGGTGGGAAGACCGTCAGCCGAAGCAAGAATGTATCATTTCGTTCAGCTGACGTATTTTCCCCTCTCTACGGCGCAGCTGACTTTTTTTTTATTCTACTAAATGTCAACAATACATGAAAAATAAATCAGCCGGTATAAAATGAGTAAAAAATAAAAAAAATAATTGGCGCGTACACTTCTGTTAGGTGTTTGGCCGAGCTCCTCCTCCTATTTGTGGTGTGCGTTTTGATGTTGTTCCACAAATGGATAAAATGAGTTGGTAGAAATTTTTTTTCCCACAATCACACCCACCGCGGGTGCGCCAGCTGACGTTCACTTTCGTTATTCATGAAAGCTAAATCACAGGTATAGTCAAGAACTTAACGGTATAAAAACGCAGTCCAAAATCGACACCTGGCTCCAGGACTATACGGCTCGAACAAGTTCCTTTTCAAAATTGCCATCATTTTTGCCTACTCTAAAAGTTAAAAAAATACTAACAAGTTGGGTTAAGGAAGTCTGGGCCACTCAGTAGGAAGTCGTTGAGTGACACCTTGTTCAGCTTTGCAAACTTTCTCTGCAAACACATCAGCCGTTGCAAGGCATATTCATAGTTATTTGGTAGCAATACACAGTTACGCCAGTGCAGCCCAATTTCCGAGTGGTTATTGACCTTTTTACAAGTGTTTTTCGCAATACTCACAGTTGCATTCCTTCGTGACGTGCCTATTTATCTGCACGTGTTAAAGTTTGTTTGTATTTGTATTACGGTGCTGGGTTTTTATGAGTTCGTTACTTTGATTGTTTTGTGTAATAACTGATTATGCTTTATCGCACAACCATCTACACTACATATTTAATTTAGAAAACATTTGCGCCTATCCGGATTCAAGTATTGGCTTTGTTCGCTTTAACTTCCTCCCATTTTCGCTGGAGTGTAAAATTTTTAAAAGTGTCGCATTCGATTACCTTATTGCAAATTATACACTGCTTGCTCATTGGTGTGTTGCGGGCTGGTGATGGGTGTTTGCGTCGATAGTATGTGTGTTAATTGTAGCACTACTTTTAGCTGGTGCTCAAGAGACGACAGTTTTGGCTACTTCGGCTAGATTGTACAACCAGTCGCTGAAGTGTTTCATCTTTCGCGCAAGCTTTATTCATCGCACGCTCAACGATGTGTTCAGGCCTGCCAAAGCACATTCTAACAGTTTGTATTATCTCAGGGACCAAGGACGGTAAAAACAATTTACTTTTTACTATTTCCCGTGTTTTACCTTTAAGACTCGCTTGTAGCCTAATTAAATTATCCGCATCGGTGTACCCCGAGCTGAAGGTTTCGATATGTTTCGGAGTTAAATGCCATCGGCATACTTTGAGCATTTCTTTGTTGTTGTTGCTGTTGTAGCAGTAACTTTGCCCTGTTAGTGTAGCGTAATCACCGGTCGTCTTCGTCTAGCTCATCTAACGGTAGGCCCAGGAAACTTGCTGTTTCGACCGGTTGGGTCCAGAGGGAGAGGGGTGTTAGATAAGTGGGTTTGATGGGGCATGTGAAAAGGTGGTTAGTGTTGTGCGGGGTGCCTTCACATACCGGACATATATTTAGTATGCCGGGGTCGATTCTGGATAGGTAGGAGTTTAACCTGCTACAGTATCCAGAACGTAATTGTGCCAGTGTTACGCGGGACTCTCGGGGGAAAATGGAGCTCTTCGTCTGCAATGGGCATTTCGTTGTTGTTGTTGTAGCAGTATCTTTGCCCTGTCAGTGTAGTGTAATCACCGGTCGTCTTCGTCTAGCTCATCTAACGGTAGGCCCAGGAAACTGGCTGTTTCGACGGGTTGAGTCCAGAGGGAGAGAGGTGTTAGATGAGTGGGTTTGATGGGGCATGTGAAAAGGTGGTTAGTGTCGTGCGGGTACATTCACATGCCGGACATATGTTTAGTATGTCGGGGTCAAGTCTGGATAAGTTGGAGTCTAACCTGCTATAGTATCCAGAACGTAATTGTGCCAAGGTTACGCGGAACTCTCGAGGAAGCTGGAGCTCTTCGTCTGCAATTGGTGGTGGTTGGACTCCGATAACGGCATTCGGAGGTCGGGAACTTAAGAAGGTGGTAAGGGTCTCCCGATGAATGTCGTTTATGACCTGTTTGTGCACTGTCTGATCCTGAAGTGGACTGTCTGTTTTGTCCAGGATCTCGTCCACGTAGTTGAGGAAGTGCCTCCTGATGTGCCTGGCTCAGGCTCAAGCAGGTGTCTGCATGGGTGAGGCCTACGGTGACACCCTAGCAGAAACTGCTTGCTGAGCAGTTTGTAAGGCTCCTTCACAGGAAGCATGTGAGCCTCGTCATGCAGATGTTGTATGGGGGACATCAGGAGACATCCTGTCGCGGTCCTAATTGCAGTATTTTGGCAGGTCTAGAGCTTCGTCCACTTCGTATCACAGGTTTCAGGCGACCAGACAGGCGCTGCATAGTTAATAACCGGTCGGCCTATTGCTTTGAAGGTCGACAGCAACATTTCTTTGTCTTTACCCCAAGTGCTGCCGGCAAGCGACTTGAGGACCTTGTTGCGATTCTGTACTCTCGTTGCAATAGCGGTTGTGTGCGCTAAGAAGGAGAGCAAGCTGTCAAAGGTGACTCCCAATATTCTGGGGTTGTTTACCGCGGGTATTGGGGTATCATCGACGTGTACCTGAAGTTGCAGCTTGACCTCCTTTGTCCAGGTGGTAAAAGGGGTCGCCGTAGATTTACTGGGAGAAAGTTGTAGGTTTCTCGCAGTGAAGAAGTGAGAAAGGCGGGGAGGTAGTCATTTACTTTTGTGTATAGGTCATCAATGTCATTGCCCGACGCCATTATCGTGCAGTCGTCGGCGTATGAGACCAGTGAGACTCCCTCTGGTGGCTGGGGGAGTTTCGAAATGTAGGAATTAAAAGCAAGGGTGAAAGGACACCACCCTGCGGTACTCCCTGCTTTATTTTTCTCTGTTTTGACGTTTGGTCTCGAAATATCAACGACGAGTGACGACCACTCAGGTAGTTCGCGGTCCACCTCTTCAGCCCCGGCGGGAGTGTCGACTGTAAAATGGCATCTAGTAGCGTGGCGTGGCTGACTGTATCGAAAGCCTTTTGTAAATCCAACGCTACTAGGACAGTCCACTCGCAAGGGCGGTTTTTGGTTTAGTCCGCGGTTTACCTGGGTGTTTATGACGGTGAGTGCCGTGGTGGTGCTGTGCACTCTTCGGAAACCATCCTGGTGTGAGGCTGGAATCAGGTGTTCTGTAAGGAGTGGGAGTAGAAGGGCTTCAAGAGGGCTGCTGGGGAAAGGAGAGTTATCGGACTATAGGACTCCCCTTGGTTGGCGGGTTTCCTGGCTTCAGCAGTTTGTCCAACCGTCTGGTGGCACAACGTTTGGATCTGTCGACCGGATAATGCAGTATAAATTGCCGGCTAAAGTAGCTCGCGCATCTCTTCGGATCCGATGAAGTACGACCGTTGAAGGTGATATCCTCCTTGTCGTTGTGCTTCGTCGGGTTCGACAGGGACCTTACGGTGGACCAGAGCTTGCTCACACCAGATGTGAAATTGCAGGACTTCAGATGCTCTACCCATTGGGTCCGCTTATGTCGGGTTACCAGTTGCCGGATCTCCGAATTGAGATCCTTTATTCGAGGGTCCCTGGAATCGGCCTGGCGAAGACGATCACGCTCATTCGCCTGAACAGCTGCTTCGGCTGGGCAATTAGGACGTATGTCCCGGATCCGTCCAGCGGGTATGAAGCGAGCCGCGGCGGCTGTGATTACCTTGCGGAATGCGCGTTCGCCTGCGCGCACATCGGTGGGAATGGGTAGGGCGGCGAAGATGTCCTCAGTAAATTCCGCGAATCTGGTCCAATCAGCTTTGTTGAAGTTGATGTATGACCGGTGATCCGCGGAAACAAAGTCGGCAGGTTTCTCGATCGAGATGATAACGGGCAAGTGGTCTGATGCAAGCGATAGCATAGGACGCCAGATTATGCTATTTATCAGACCTGCGCTAGCAATTGTGATGGCAGGCTAGCTGCTGCAATTGCCCACTACCCTAGTGGGGGCGTCGTCGTTTACAGTGCTGAACGTCGAATCGTCTATCTGCTCTGCCAATAGCTGCCCCGTACGATCATTTGGCAGGCTTGAATGCCAAAGATCGTGATGCGCATTAAAGTTACCTACTACCTCACGGTTTTCTCTGCCTGACAGCAGGTGACAGGGGGTATATAGATATTATAAATTTCGAGCTCGGCATCGCCTGACCAGACAGCTATACCTTGACATTCTAAGGTGCTGTCCCTTCGTTAGATGCCTTCATCGATGAGACGATACTGCACTGTATGGTGGACTATGAACGCTAGGCCACCACCGTTGTCTCGCTCGCGATCCTTTCTATGCGCGTTGTAGCCGTCCCTGGTAATCAGGGGGGAGCTAGCGTGCAGTTTGGTCTCCTGGACCGCAGCTATCTTGATACCATACCGGCTCATGAAGGCGACTATTTCGTCAATCTTGCTCGTGAGTCCGTTGCAGTTCAGTTGTAATAGCTTGAAGCTTCGCGGGAGTGCAATCGTAGCTCGGGGGGTGAGGGATGCGTGGTGTTGTCTGCGTTGGTCCTGCTGTGTGCTCCGCAAAATTTGTTGTGGCCTGACGTTGACTGGCGGCCGCGCCACTGGGGGCGGTTGCGGGTGCAGAGCTCTGCAGCAGGGGGCGACGAAGTCGCGTGTCCACTCACGGGTGGTGTGCAGGCCGGAACACCTCCAAAAATGGCACCAGCCACTGCAAGAATTGCATTGGACAGTTGTCAAGTTCCGAGGAACTACGGTCTGACACACGGAGCAGACTGTGCGGGAGACCAAGAGCTACTGGTTTGTCCCCGCACGTCGGGTAGGAGCAGGAGGGTTGTGGGTCAGAGAGGAAGTTGTGTTGCTCTTGGAGGCTCTTACCGTGGAGGTGTTATTGGTGGCGGCAGCAACACGTGGCCACATACCTTGTTGACCACTCTCTGTGAGTCTTAAAGCCTGAGCAGGTCTTAAAATGGCACCACCCTTTGCACTTATTACACCTAACCGAGGTGGAGTTTGGGTGGAGCCGTTTGTGGCAAATGCAGCAGTAAAATACTTCTGGTGTGGGTTGTGTTCGACGCCAGCCCGGAAGAGAAGTATTTGGAGCAAACGTGCTGCAATGAGTTGCTCCTGTGACGAAAGATTGGGGGTGGGATACGGTACACTAGACAGGGCAAGTTTACTGGGGCGGCAGCCCTTGGTCGGGGAAAACCCGAGTCATTCCGGTAACACCGGCTGCCATTGGCATTTCGTATACCCGCTTGCTGCATCGATGATAATACTTTCGGCTGACTGTATGATATGTCAAATATGTGCCAATTTGCTGTTGGCTTGGGTTATACTCTCCTGATTTAATTGGCAGTTGCGATCTCTGAACTGATTTACTGAGTTCGAAATTCCAGCTTGCAGAAACTAAGGTCGAAAAGTTCGTGGATACTGGAGTTGGAGTACTAACACCAGTGATGGAAGAAGTTGCTATATTATATATATATATAATTGGCGCGTACACCCGTTTTGGGTGTTTTGCCGAGCTCCTCCTACAGTTTCAAGCCGACTCCGAACGAAAGATATTTTTATGAGGAGCTTTTTCTTAGCAGAAATACAATCGGATTTGTGTCATTACCTGCCGAGGGGGGACCGCTATTAGAAAAATGTTTTTCTTAATTTTGGTGTTTCACCGAGGTTCGAACCTACGTTCTCTCTGTGAATTCCAAATGGTAGTCTCGCATCAACCCATTCAAATATTTTCGCAATTGCTGGAAACGTTTGGGGATAATTCACGTGCCGGTTACCTTTCTTGGTAGTTGGCGACGGCGATGCGGTAGGATGTGCTTTCGTGGTTGATGCATGATTCTGGCATCTTTCACAGCTTCAGCTTTCGTCAGCCACATTGCTATCTACTCCAACGCAGTTCAAGTGGCACCAGGCGCCGCAGGTGTCACACTGGACTATACTCTCGTTGTCCGCTGCGTCACATTTCGATAACTTTGTCCCGTTTTTTCCTCGTCTATATTGACCATCATAGCAAATATCAAGATTAAGGCAAATTGCAGATCGTAATATAACGGCAAACAAGTTTTATAGAATTGTTGTGCGGCAGTCTTATTATTTCAAATTAAAAGACAAATTTCTAACAGCGTCCGTGCATTTTAGCACTTTTTGTGTTTTGTTCTTATATTTTACGACTACGCCGAATTGCACCAAGTGACACGAACAAGTGGTTTGATATTACAGTTAGATTTAGTAAATATGGAATAAATAACAATAGAATGCATGTTACTGTAATTATGTATGTAAGCAAATAATGAGAGATGCTCATAAAATTAGAGAAATACAGTGCTGGTGAGAAAAATTGCGAATGTGAGAAGAATGACAATATACAAAAATAAGAGGATGAATTATATTTACTGCTAGGCAGTACTCTTCGACGGTTGTTGTTGTCAGTGTAGTGTAAATCAACGGTCGTCTTCGTCTAGCTCATCTAACGGTAGGCCCAGGAGACTTGCTGTTTTGACAGATTGGGTCCAAATGGAGAGGGGTGTTAGATGAATGGGTTTGATGGGGCATGTGAAAAGGTAGTTAGTGTCCAGCGGAGTGCCTTCACATGCTTGACATATGTGTAGTATGTCAGGATCAATTCTGGGTAAGTGGGTGTTTAATCTGCTACAGTATCCAGAACGTAATTGGGCCAAGATTACGCGGGACTCTCGGGGTAGCTGGAGCTCTTCGTCTGCTATGGGTGGCGGTTGGACTCCAACAACGGCGTTCGGTGGTCGGGAGCTTAAGAAGCTGAAAGTGTTTCCCGATGAATGTCGTTTATAGTTTGTCTGTACACTGTCCGGTTCAATATTTGTCGGCCTCTTTAGTCCTGGATCTCGTCGGCGTAATTGAAGGGGTGTGCCTTCTGACATGCCTGGGAGGTGGCTCAGGCTCAAGCAGGAGTCTGCATGGGTGGGACCTACGGTAGCACTCTAACCAAAACTGCTTGCTGAGCAGTTTGTTGTGCTCGTTCACAGGGGGCATCTGAGCCTTTTCGTGTATGTGTTGTAGTGGGGACATCATAATACATCCCGTCACTGTCCGAATGACAGTGGTTTGGCAAGTCCGAAGCTTCGTTCACTGCGTATCTCTAGTTCCAGGCGGCCAGACAGACGCAGCGTAGTTTAGAACCGGCAGGCCAATTGCCTGAAATGTCGATAACAACATTTCTTTGTCTTTACCACAAGTGTTGCCGGCAAGCGATTTGAGGACCTTGTTGCGATTTTGGACTTAAGTAGCAATAGACCTGGGATACTCCTTCTAGTGGCTGTGGGAGCTTCGAGATATAGAAGTTGAAAAGCAAGGGTGAAAGGACACCCCCGGCGGAACTTCTAGCTTTATCTTCTTCTTTTTAGAGATTGGTCGCGAAATATCACGATGAATGTCGACCACCCAGATAGTTCGCGGACCACCTCTTCAGCCCAGGCGGGAGTGCCGACTGTAAAATGTCATCTAGTAGCGTGGAATGGCTGACAGTGTTGAAAGCCTTCTTTAGGTCCAACGCTACGAAGAGGGTCCTCTCGCAGGGGCGGTTTTTTTAAGACCGCGGTTGATCTATGTGTTTATGACGGTGAGTACTGTGATGGTACTATGCACTCTTCGGAAGCCATGCTGATGTGTGGCTGGGATCAGGTATTTCGTATAGAGTGGGAGTAGAAGCGCTTCAAGAGTCTTCACTACTGGGGAAAGTAGAATTATCGGACGACGGGTTGCCTTGGTTTCAGTAGTGGGAGCACTCTCCCTGATTTCCACAGGTTATGCTATTAATGGGACCAGCGCTTTGAATAGCCCTTCTTATGGGACACATTAATTTGGACAGTTTCAGTATCGTTAAGATATTTTGCTTTTGGCATTTTGAGGGAGAGAAGGTAGTAAAGCTTAAATTAAAAGTGCATTTATACGAATATAAGGCACTGTTGCTACGTGCGTAAGGGCAAATAGAGCTTTGGTCACATAATAGTCAATGTAAAGAAGTACGTCTGAGGAATTTCTGTTAGATTTGAAAGAAACTTGACAGTGGTTAATGCGTTGTGGGGACTGCAAAAATCATGCAATGTGTTTGGCTATTATGCCGCTAAACCGTATTAACCGGTAGTATCTTACCACCTTCTTACACTATCGCCTCATGCCGTCATCGGAGTTCAACTACGACCCGTCGCAGGCGAAGAGCTTCAGCTGCCTCATGGGACCCGCGCATATTGACACAATTGTATTCCTTCTCTATTAGCAATATTAGTATGTAACTGCTTGTGGAGAGTGGATTCTTATTTGGTTTAGGTATTGGCATTATCGTGGCAATTTTCCAGTTTAGTGGTACTTTACCCGAATTTAGTATGGTGTTGTAAAGGCTTAGTAAACGATTTATGCCGGTGTGTATGAAGTAACAAAAAAAAAACCGCTTTTACAAACATATATTTACTTTTAATGTAAGCGTGTCATAAAACTATTTAACAATTACCACATATCGGATTTTCTTCCTTTTTAATTTTATCCACAGGTGGAAAGTGGTGGTGCGAGAGTGGCGCAAGCTTCAGCCAGATATTTTAGTTTCGAACATCCGATAGTAAAAAGTTGATGGCACAGAGATATTAATTCGAAAAACACAATAAGTTGGTTACATTAACAGAGAATAAAAGCGTTAAGGCTATAAACTATTAACCGTTCCAAGAGAAGCATAAACAAAAAGTGGTAATCCTTTTATATGTTATATTACCATCACCGCTGCATATAATTAAAATAAACTTTGTGCAAATGAAATTTATCAGCAACGTATTATTTTATGCAAACTAACGGCAGTGCAATACCATAAAAAGCTCCAACGTAAACGTCAAATTACCCAAGCTTAAGCTACATCTTATGATCAACAAGTGCAAGTTAAGATTGAAAGGGCGGTAACCAAAAACAAAAACTCGTTGTACTTTACAGATTGACGTATTTGAGTACCAGTACCTGTGGTACGTTTGAACGCTGGTCGTTTCAATATTGTTATATACAATAGATAAACAGCAAAAAAACTCGTATTCAGTTATAAAGATAAGAAAGAAAAAGTGGTTTTATGTGAAACTAACATCAATGAACAATACACCAATAATCATAAATACATAAATATATATATATATATGTATATATATATATATATATAAATATATAAATATATATATATATATGTGTATATTGAAAGCATATAAGGATCGCCAAAAATAACATAAAAACTAGTTATTACAACAATAACATGTCCGATCTTGGCAGTGGGGACGAAGGCATTTCTGGCTCAAGTAAGTTAAATAGTGTTTTTTTAATATGGGCAATCGTTAACTTACAACCATTTAAGCATTAACTTAACTTATAGTACTGCACAGTATCCAAAGGTTGTGCTAGGCTCCTTGTTTCTTTTTATTTACCAAGAAATCTTAACTTATCAGTAATCAAATTTCGTTAAAAGCCGTTAGTAGCTTACTACAGCATATACTAAAGGGTGATTTTTTAAGAGCTATAGGAAAGGTTTTTCATGGAAACATGTAAAATTCAGAAAAATGCATGAAATTTTTATTTAAATCGATAGTACAGTCCATATAATTTAATGTTTGAAGATTATTTCATGCAAATGTTGACCGCGACTGCGCTTCAAATGGTCCATCCGCTTAGTCCAATTTTGGCATACTCCTTCCAATGTTCGGCCGGTATCTCACATATATAGTAAATGCTTTAATGTTGTCTTCCAATGCGTTAATTGAAGCAGGCTTGTCTGAATAGACACGAGCATTAACATAGCCCCACAAAAAGTAATCTAAAGGCGTTATATCGCACGATCTGAGTGGCCAATTAATAAAATGTTCACCGAACTCGCCTCTCAACAAGTCCTTTGTTACGCGTGCTGTGTGGCATGTGGCACCGTCTTGATGAAACCACATGTCATAAGTCAAGCTCTTGCATTTTTGGGCAAGATAAAAGTTGGAAATCATTTCACGGTAGCGCTCACCATGCACAGTTACGTTACGATTCGCAGCATCTTTGAAGAAGTACGGTCCAATGATACCTCCAGCCCGTAAACCGCACCAAACTATGACCATTTCTGGATACATTGGTAGCTCTTGCAATTCTTCTTGCTGATCTTCTCTCCAAAATCGACAATTCTGCTTATTTACGTACCCATTGATCCAAAAATGAGCTTCGTCGCTGAACACAATTTTTCGATAAAAAAGTGGATCTTCGGCCAACTTTCCAAGAGCCCATTCACCAAAAATTCTGCGTTGCGATAGGTCGTTTGGCTTCAATTCTTGCACCAGCTGTATTTTGAAAGGCTTCACACCTAAATCCTTTCGCAAAATGTTCCACGTTGTTGAGTAACAGAGGCCCAATTGCTGCGAACGGCGACGAATCGATAATTGATGGTCATCATTAACATTGGCCGATACAGCCAATATATTTTCTTCAGTTCGCATTCTGCGTAAGCATGTTGGTGGTTTGATGTCCAATAATGTAAATTTGGTTCTAAATTTAGTCACTATAGCTCGAATAGTCGCTTCAGTGGGTCGATTAAACTGACCATAAAATGGAAGAAGCGCGCGATAAACTTTCTTAACAGAACACGCATTTTTATAATAAAATTCAATGATTTGCAAGCGTTTTTCGTTTGTAAGACGATTCATGGTTAAATTATAGACCAAATCACCCGTTATATGCATAAATATCTCACCTAGGATTTGTAAGAAATGTGTGAAAATTCAAAATATGTTCGCTATTCGCGCTTGTTTTTTTTAATTTTACTGTATAAGCCCTTAACACATGTAGTTTTTAGTGTATGCTGGTGATATTTACATCATCGGTTATATTATCTACGAAGCTGTCTATTAGCTACATAAATTGATTAATAAAATGAAAGAAAATTCGTGTCCATCTAGTAGAAAATTTCCTCGAATTCAAATGGAGAATAACTCTCGCCGACAACAGGTACGAGTTTTATCTGGGGTTGCAATTGGAAAACATTGCCCTCTCTCAACAAACCAAAACTTTCCTCAACAAGTCACTGTTTTGTCTATTTTATTTTATGATGTATGGGCGATTGAAACAGCCTATGATGGAAGATGCATGGACATTTTTCTAATTTTATCAACTTTTACAAATTGTTAAGCTAGTAGTTCCAAGTATGCAAACCTTGTACCGGCTTTTCTGAATAAATTTTTCCTCAAACATTAACAACGTCATTAAATCTAGAGAAAAAGTCTCAATACTATTCTTTATCGCAGAATACAATGCAAGTGGCATGGAGGGCACCAGTGGTAGAAGTGACTTTGATGCAACAGGCAAGGGTGAGTATATAATTTTTGTTTTAAACAATAATAATATTGACATTTTACGTAAGCATTGCATCGGGTTAATCTATACCGTGTTTTAAAGATGACATTACACTCAAAACAAATTGTTTACAGCTTTGTAAAGTAGGAGCAGGTGAACAAAGAAATATGTGCTGTTTATGTGAGCATTTACTGCATTGTCCAAGGGCTGAGGATTAGCCAGGAAACCATTTAAAACCATTGCATAAGGCAGGGTTTACGCAAATAGATTTCTACACGATCTTTAGCTGAATTGTCGTCTGCGATTCTTTGAGCATTACGAAGTTGCCTTATTTATAAAGCGGACAGTAACTGTCGTTGAAAATTGTGTTTCGTACTAGAATCAAAAACCGAAAAAGTGTATGTACGTTTTTTTGCTTGCAGATTCATGTTATAATACGTTTCTATCAAAGCCAAACCCTAGGTTTGCCGGTTTGGGCTTGAGGATATTGTCAACTGTTTTCGCTGCGTGTTTTACGGAAATTATCTTTAAATTGTAGTTCGTTTGTTTACGTATATTTATGTGTATCTGCTTAATCCGCCATAAGTTCTGTGACAAGTTAAGTCTGTTATTGATGTGAAATTATAGTACCTTTTTTTAATGAATTTAGTTTTATTTATTATTTTTTTATTAAGAATTTTTTTTCAATTCATTTGCTTTTACGCAAGCAATCAAACGATTAGGGTAATTTTTGCAGGACGCACGGTTTCCATTGATATTAACGTCGCTGCTTGAACCAAAGATTGTTTGAGATTCTCCAAATTTCTGTGAGGCCTTCGACAGGCCATGTTCTCCAATGCTGACCACAAACTAGTCCAATGGATTCAGATCTGGACTTCCACACGGGCAATATTCTGCGGCTATAAACCCAGCCGCTGCTGGGTGGTTTTTGCCTTATGGACTGGAGCGAATTCTTGTTGGAATACCTAACGTTCTCCATTGAATAGAGTACTGCTCAACTGCGTCACCACGTCTTCTAAGACATTCTCTTGGCACACTTTTGCCCCGGTCTTAACCTCTTTTTCGCAGACACGAAGAGGTGTAACGCCTTTACAAGATATTCCCCACCAAACAATTAAGAAGGCTGGAAGATGGCCACGCTGAACACATCGAACAAAATTGTTTGTGTCTTTAGAAGTTGTAGCATAGATTTTGTCGTTTTGCTTATTGAAAACTTTTTCAACAGTGAACATTTTCTCATCTGTGAAATTAATATTTTCATGGCCGTTGGCCGCGTGCCACCGAAGTAGCTGCTTGCATCTGTCGAATTTAATATTGTTTTTGTTGTTGTTGGTGTTGTTGTGGCAGAATAAACATTCCCCATACTTACATACGGGGAATGCTGCTGGAGTGACAGTCCCTGGCCGGATATAAATCCGGGTCGTTTCGGTATCGTAGGACCGACTGTCGTGGAAACGTCGAATTTGATTTTCTACAAGCGCGCAATCATAAGATGGCCAGTTAAGTGACGGAAGGCTTTCATGTGGGGATCATATTATATCTAATTAGTGTTGCCATGGATCTCGCCGATACATTGATTTCCCTTTACATGATTTTCTGCTTTGTAAAGGGATTTCTTCGAATTCTTTTTCGGACGGCTTTTAATACTGTACTGGTTCGAACACGCGAGGACGACCACTTCTTTTTTGGTCAGTCACTTCAGGCTCTTGCGGGAAACGATTTATCGTGTGGTAAACAAGCATTTTCGAAAAATTAAGTATTTTCAGCAATCGGAAAATCTCACTTGCACTTTTCCGCACTTATGTAATGCAATCACTGCAATGCGATTTTCCTTAGCTCCCCACTTTATCGTTGACAAGCGAAATTTAGCACGAAACTGAGTATAATTTATGAAAAGACAATGCATACGAACGAAAGCAAAAAAACCGGAACTTTTTTCTGCGAATTCGTTCTCGCCGTATGCACTGCAAAATTTGTCATAGAATTTATACCAAGACTAAATTCTAGACGCCAGCAGCCAATCGAATTGCGATATTGATAAGCTGGAAAACATTGCTGGCATGTTTCAATAATGCAATAACAAAAGAGAAAAAAAAACCACGCAAATAAACAACATTGCCACCAACACAAACACGCTGTATTTGTCGTATTTGTATGGGTTTTGACAAGTGTTTTGCTCTTTTAGCGGCAGCAAACCCAAAAGTAAGCTGTAGTGGAAACGTTAGTAAGGGTGTCCGGTGGAAGAATCAGGAATTAAAAGCTAAACTAAAAAAGAATTGCTAATGATAAACGTTTATTTCAATAACTATAACAAAGAAGAGAAGTGATATTTTATTTTTTAATAATTATTTACTCTGAATGTCGATCGGTACGTCAAATATACTCTTTCAATCTGGCATCAGTACTCCGTGCTACTCGTTAGAGAAGTAATGTCGGGATGGCATTGACCTCGCGAACGATATTTGGTTTTTAGTGCTAAAATGGATGGCTGAGCATAAACATTCTACATGGGTCCGGGTCGTTCCGGTAACGTAGGACTGGCTGCAGTGGGTCGCTGGGTTTGTTTCATAGATTTTGCTTTTGAGGTACCTCTACAGAGAAAAGCATATAGGGGGCATATCGGGCGACCTGGGTGGCCGGAATATGAACCAAAACAGCTAATCATTTTGTTAGGTAAGAAATTATGCAATATCGCCACGATCTTGCTGAAACCATGTGTGTGGCAAATGGTTATTTGTGAGGAGGTTTTGTCTGTCGAGAGGCGACCGCTATTTGAAAAACATTTTCTACCATTTGGCGTTTCGTGCACGGAGACTCGAACCTGTGCACCTTCGAATGGTAGTCACGCACCAACCCATTCGGCTACGGCGGATTGTTTCCACAGCAGTCGGTTCTACGTTACCGAAACGACCCGGATTTATATCCGGCCAAGGATTGCAGTTCCAGCAGCATTCCCCGTATGTAAGTATGGGCGGATTATTCTCCATTAATAATTATTTTTAGCTGATTATAATTGCTAAGCAAGCGTCGATAAGACACCGTCCATAGAAATTGCTTGCACTCGATGTTTTTCAAAACAATATGGTACAATTATTCCACTGATTGACAATGAATACCAAAGTGGCTTGTGATGTTTTAATAATGTGCTCGGTTCGTATGTGACCAATAACGGCAATTTCGCTTATTTATACTTCCATAGCGGTTAGAGAAAAATTTTAAATTTAAAACCTAATTCGATTGTGGAGCAACATCAAAACACTTGCCACAAATAGGTGGACGAGCTCGGCCAAACACCCAAAAAGGGGGTAAGCGTCTATTGCATGTATATATATTATATATTTCGATTTTGGATACACATTCCCACTACAATCGGCTCTACTTTACCGGGATGAATTTATATCCGGCCAAGGAATGTTACTCCAGCAGCATCTCCTAAAAACTTGTGGGGAATGTTAATGCTCTTACAACAACAATAACATTGTGTATGCAATCCAGCAACTGTTTTCATTAAATTTTACTAAAAACACTAAGGTTTGTGTGAACGTATATCGCAGGAATAGCGAAAGTATCACTACTAACTCTTTTTACTTGAAGGTGTCCATTTTCGTTTATTTTTTTCTTTTTCCTCTTATTCACAAAACTAATCGAGTAGAACCCCAAAAATGTATCGTAATAATGTATATAAATGTTCATATGTACGTCTTTATATGAGACTGAACTGTCAACAGTGTGTGACCAAATATTTCAGCCGTAAGGCCAAAATGCGGCTACAAGGAGAATAAAGTTGCGTGTCTATAAACATCAAATGAAAGTGGTGTCAAAGCGGGGTAAAGGAAAATCATTTGTATGGCAAACTGCGTGTTTATGAGTAGTGTTTAACGTAAAACTTCGAAATATCTCACAAACACGAGTTTATGGTAAACTGTTAACATAGCATAATTATTATTAAATCCAGTATTAGCAAGGGTGTAATTTTCTTTTTAAATTACGGATAATGGAATTAAGCTCGAAAATCGAGATAAACATAATGCAACTTTGTTATCTCATCACCGAATTCAAGTATCAAAATGTTCAGAACTTCTTATATATATACCTTCTGCCAAATATGAACGAGACGTTATCATTAAAACGGTCCGCGGATGACATATGGCAAAAATAAATTTTTTTTTTTTGGTAGGACTGTTATAAGCTTACATGGCAAATTTCAGCGTGATATGTCACATAGTTTGTTTTCTGTGCTACTGTAAGCAAGTCAAGCTCGAGTTTTCCTGATCATCCATGAATTTTTCGTTTCAATTTATATGTTTTATTAAGCATTGGAGCTTTTTTAACCATTATCCATTTATATTTTTCAAAAAAAAAAACGAAAAATTTTTTTTTTCACGAACACATAATTTCATTTGAACATTCGGATTTCACATTAAATTCTCAAATTTCGTAAGAAATTATTCACTCTTCCAAAATCCACTCCAAAAAAATTCACAAAAAATTTTTACACTTTGCACTTACGTCTTCTCCTTATGGCATCCAAATCAGAAAGAAATATTAATACATTGTAACTCACACTGTCAATTTGACAGTTCAGTTCCGCCCCAAGCGTTAAAAAAGTAAACAACATTATGGCTGGTTCAAAAGAACGCTGTACGCGTTGCCAGTGTTCCGAATTACAACCAAACTTTACGAAACCCATTTTCAATACTTACTTAACAATGAGCGTAAGTTTGGTTTAATTCGGTGCAAAGACACGTCGGGTCCACGTTTTGGCATATATTTCGAGACCCTAGTCATCAATAGGTATGAAACACATGTACAAACACATTCTAGGGTCCACATTTTGGTCTCTATCTCGAGACCCTAGTCACGGAGCGGCATGAAAAATACTCTGTACTAAAGCATTCACCAACAGCTTCCATTTGATACCCATATTGTACATACACATCCGAAGGTTACCCGGGTCCACGATTTGACCTATATCTGGAACCCTATTCACCAATAGGTATCCAAACTTTACGGAAACCATCTTCAATACCTTCTTAACAATGTGTGTAAGTTTGGTTTAATTCGGTGCAAAGACACGGCCGGTTAGCTAACACACACAAAAAGTTGACTTTATTTTATATACAATATAAGATATATAATTGGCGCGTACACCCTTTTTGGGTATTTGGTCGAGCTCCTACTCCTATTTGTGGTGTGTGTCTTGATGTTGCTTCACAAATGGAGAGACTTACAGTTTTAAGCCGACTCCGAACGGCAAATGGTGAGGAGCTTTTTCATGGCAGAATTACACTCGAAAGTTTGCCATTGCCTGCCGAGGGGCGACCTCTATTAGAAAAAACTTTTTCTTAATTTTGGTGTTTCACGGAGATTCTTAGTTGACCTAATAATAATAATTGAAATAATAATAGCAGAAAAGAATAATGGTAACATCAGTATATTTAATACCTCTTGGAGGAATCTTCAAAAATCTTCGAGTTTTGCAAGACAAAGTGATGCGGAGATTTAATAAAATAAAAAGCGTTTTTGTTGGATTGATGGCTTCATAAAATATTTGTTAATGTATATTCAAGTATTTCAGAAGAAAGAAAATTATAGAGTTGAACTGGGGATATTAAGTTCAACAAAGTTTTTTTTATCTCCACTGTATACTAACCGGGAAAGTTTTGCATTTATATTTATATGGGTAAACATAATTTATTTCATGTACAAAAATGTAAATCATTTATATAATGAGTAATATTCGTACTCCGTTTTCCTTAAATTAGCTCAAGCAGGTGCACAGCAAGGCGAGCAGGAATTGGCGACAAAAATGCTACAAATACAATCGAAACGCTTCTATTTGGATGTAAAACAAAATCGTCGTGGACGTTTCATCAAAGTCGCTGAGGTAAATATATCATAAAGAGCGTGTTTATGTATATATCCTTCAGTCCTTAAACCCGAGAACTTGCAGATAGGTGCCGATGGCAGACGTAGTCAGGTTTATTTGGCCTTGTCAACTGCCGCTGAATTTCGTGATCACCTTTCAACATTTAGTGACTATTACGCATCTTTGGGTGAGTATAATCAAATTGTGCTATATAGTATTTGCGTGCATGTTTAAAAATTAAAGCATAAATTAATAGCTGCATTCACACTGCGTTAAATATGTTTTATGTACTAATTATGGGCCTTAAATATTTATGTAATGCTTGTCAAACTGCGAAAAGAGAGACAAAATTAGCGACATGTGTAGAGCCGACCATAAACCACACCAAACAATATCACGTTGTGGATAGAGAGGCTTCTCAACAATAACTCTTGGATTTTCTGAGCCCCAGATCCCACAATTTTGCTTGTTGACGAAGCCACCGAGGTGGAGAAGGGCCTCATAACTCAAAATGATTTTTCGATGGAATTCTGGATCATTTTCATACATTTCAACGACCCAATCAACAAAGACACGACGTTGTTGATAATCGGCCGGCTTGAGTTCTTGCGTTAACTGGACTTTATTAGCCTTAAGACCAAAATCTTTATGCAAAATACGGTGTAGTGACGTTCGTGGAATGCCTAATTCCAAAGAACGACGAGGAATGGACAAACTTGGGTTTTCTTCATCACTTTCGGCTACAACAGCAATATTTTCGGCTGTGCTTGAGCGACGTGCACGGGTTTTATTCTTCACATCACTAACTTGTCCCAACAGCTCGAATACTTTCACCAATTTCTGTATTGCGGGCCGACAAGGTGCTTCACGATGACCCAAAAATGTGCGAGTTTTACGAACCGTCTCTGCCAAATTTTCATCATTTTTACAGTGAATTTTAATAATTTCAATGCGTTTTTTAAGCGTGTATCGTTCCATTTTTATTAGTGGCGTAGTTTCTACTTGTCAAATATCAAAAAATGACAGCTTCAAAAGTAACATCTACCGAAATAGCGGGCTATTCAAAATAATACCTGTTATTGGAAAACCCTTTATAAAAAAGCGCCGCTGCCGAAAATTTGTAATAAAAAATCGAGCGATGTTTAATTTCCACTAAATATTAATATTGTATTTGTTCGTATTTTGTTTGGATATGTATATATATCTATATATACATATGTATAGGGTGGGCCATGTAAAATTTGCTTTTTGAATCGGCTATAAAAAAAACTAATCAATACTTTTTCAAACTTTTTTTTTATTTTGAAGATTGAACATTGTCATTTATGAATGAAAAATAATATCGTTCAAATGACTGCCACGACTGGCTTTACAGTAGGTCATTCGATCAACCCAATTTTTAAGCACATTTTCGATTGTTTGGGCTCCAATTTCATGAATGGCAACTTCGATTTCATGTTTTAATGCATCAATCGTCTCTGGATGGTTCGCATAGCATTTGTCCTTAACGGCTCCCCACAAAAAATAGTCCAACGGGCTCCGAGGCGGCCAATTGATATCGGAATTTCGGCTGATTATTCGGTTTTCAAAAACGGTAGCCGAAAGTTCGAGTGTAACTTTGGCAGTGTGACAAGTTGCACCGTCCTGTTGAAACCAAATGTCGTTCATGTCATCCTCTTCAATTTTTGGGGACAAAAACTCGTTGAGCATGTCACGGTAACGCTCGCCATTCACTGTAACCACGGAAGAAGAAGAAGACCCCCACTTTGGAAATAGGTTTTCAATATTTCTCAATTTGGTTCAAGCATATAGCGTCCCATTCTGTAAATGTCAAACCTCTAAGTAAATTATGAACACATTTGACATGTCATTTGTGTTACCATTCTCAAAAAAATAGGTGGTTCAAAAAGCAAACGCTATATGGTCCACCCTATATATATATAAATAGGGCTTTATATAGAGAATAAAGCACCGCAGAATATAAATATATATAGATACACATTTCCATAGCAGCCGGTGTTACGTTACCGGAATGACTCGCGTTTTTCCCGACCAAGGGCTGCCGCCCCAGTAAACTAGCCCTATCTAGTCAATAGCATATCACCTTACGTCACAGGAGCAACTCCTTGCAGCAACCTTGCTCCAAATACTTCGCCTCAGATCTGGTATCGAATCCAACCCTGGCCAGAAGTATTCTATTGCTATGTATGTCATAAACGGCTCCACCCGAACTCCACCTCGGTTAGGTGCAACAAGTGCAACGGGTGGAGCCACCTTAAGCCTTGTTCAGGCCTTAAGTCTCATAGGGAGTGGTCCACACGGTATGTGGCCACGTGTTGCTCCCGCCAGCAGGCGTCTATTGCCTTAACGGCTACTCCCCCCCTGATAGGCCGGCACCACCAACCGCCACCACAACCCATTTCTCCGCGGAAAGGAGCCTACCGGAGCAACACAACTCCCCCAACACACCCGATCCTCTTCCCGCCAGCTCCAACTCCAGTGCGGGGACAAACCAGCAGCTCTTGGTCCCCCGCACAATCTGCTCCTTGTGTCAGACCAGAATACCTCGGAACCTGGCATCAGTCAAATGTAATTCTTGCAATGGCTGGTGTCACTTTCGGAGATGTTCCGCCCTGCGCACCACCCGTGAGTGGACAACGTTGCCCCCTGCTGCAAAGCTCTGCACCCGCAACCGCTCCCCTTGGCGCAGCCGCCCGCCACCATCAAGCCGCAACAACTACAGCGTAATGCACAGCAGGTCCAACGTAAGCAACCACACGCGTCCCTCACCCCCGTGTTACAACAGCCTTACCTAGAAGCTTTAAACTTCTACAGAACAACTGCATCGGACTCACGAGTAAAGTCGACGAGATAGTTGACCTTATGAACCGACACAGTATCCCAATAGCTGCGGTCCAAGAAACCAAGCTGCACGCTAGGTCTTCCCTGATCACCAGGGATGGCTATAACGTGCACAGACATGATCGCGAGCGAGACAATGGTGGTGGCCTAGCGTTTATAGTCCACTACACAGTGCAGTATCGTCTTATTTACGAAGGCATCGCCCGCAGGGACAGCATCTTAGAATGTCAAGGTATAGCTGTCCGATCAGGCGATGCCGAGCTCGAAATATATAATATCTACATACCCCCTTGTCACCTGCTGTCCGGCAGGATATCACCCTGACATAGGTGCGCTTATCAGAGGTGAAAACCGATTGGTTGTAGGTGCCTTCAATGCGCATCACGATCTTTGGCATTCAAGCCTGCCAAACGATCGTAGGGGACAGCCATTGGCAGAGCAAATAGACGATTCGACATTTAGCCCTGTAAACGACGACGCCCCCACCATGGTAGGGGGCAATTGCAGCAGCTCGCCTGACGTAACAATTGCTACCGCTGGTCTGATAAATAGCATAACCTGGCGACCTATGTTATCGCTTCCATCAGACCACTTTCCCATTATCGTCTCGATTGAGAAACCTGCCGACTTAGTTTCCGCGAACCACCGATCCTATATTAACTTTAACAAAGCTGATTGGACCGGCTTCGCGGAATTCACCGAAGACACCTTCGGGGATCTTCCCATTCCTACTGATGTACGCGCAGGCGAACGCGCATTCCGCAAGGTGCTCACAGCTGCTGCGGCTCGCTTCATCCCCGCTAGAAGGTTTAAGGACATCCGTCCCAATTTTCCAGCCGAAGCAGCCAGCGAGCGTGACCACCTACGCCAGGCCGATCCCGGCGATCGCCGCATAATGGATCTCAATTTGGGGATCTGGCAACTGGTAGACCAACATAAGCGGACCAAATGGGTTGATCATCTGAAGTCCTGCACTTTCACCGCTGGTATGAGTAAGCTCTGGTCCACCGTTAGGTCCCTGTCGAACACGACGAAGTACAACGACAAGGTGGCAATCACCTTCAACGGTTGTACCTCGTCGGACCCGAAGAGATGCGCGAGCTATTTTAGCCGACTTTTACACTGCATCCTCCGGCCGACAGAACCAAGCGTCGTTCCACCAGACGGCTGCACAAACTGACGAACAACAGTGCGCCACCTACTTTCTCCAGCGATGAGCTAAAGCCATTGTCCCCGACGGATTGAATACGCGGATGCTGAAGCACCTGGGACCTTTGGGAGTAGGATTTCTCACAAGGGTCGTCAATCTGTCCTTGGCCACTCTCACCATCCCTGACAAGTGGAAATCTGGGAAACCCGCAAACCAAGATGAATCTTATCGTCCGGTAACTCTCCTTTCCCCATTAGTGAAGACACTAGAAGCCCTCTTACTCCCACTCTTTACGAAACATCTGGCCCCAGCCCCACATCAGCATGGTTTCCGTCGAGTGCATAGCACCACCACGGCACTCACCGTCATAAACGCCCAGATAAACCGCGGGCTTAACCAAAACCGCCCCTGCGAGAGGACTGTCCTCGTAGTGCTGGACTTGAAAAGAAAGCTTTCGACACTGTATGCCATTCCACGCTACTAGATGATATTTATAAGTCGACACTCCCGCCAGGGCTGATGAGGTGGTCCGCAGCCATTCCCATGGCAGCCGGTTCTACGTTAGCGGAATGACTCGGGTTTTTCCCGACCAAGGGCTGCCGCCCCAGTATACTAGCCCTGTCTAGTGAAACTCATATCATCCCACCCCTTACGTCACACGAGCAAACTCTCGCAGCAATCCTGCTCCAAATGCTTCTCCTCAGGGCTGGAGTCGAATCCAACCCTGGGCCAGAAGTATTCTACTGCTGCGTCTGCCACAAACGGCTTCACCCGAACTCCACCTCGGTTAGGTGTAATAAGTGCAACGGGTGGAGCCACCTTAAGACCTGTTCAGGCCTTAAGTCGCACCGGGAGTGGTTCACACGGTATGTGGCCACGTGTTGCTCCCGCCAGCAGGCGTCTGATGCCTCCACGGCTACTACACCCCCTGATAGGCCGGCACTACCAACCGCCACCACAACCCGCACCTCCACGGTGAGGAGCCTATCGGAGCGACACAACTCCCCTTCAACCCTTCCCCTCCCTTCCTGCTCCAACCCCAGTGCGGGGACAAACCAGCAGCTCCTGGTCCCCCGTACAGTCTGTTCCGTGTGTCAGACCGTAATACCTCGGAATCTGGAATCAGTCCAATGCAATTCCTACAATGGCTGGTGCCATTTTCGGAGATGTTCCGGCCTGCGCACCACCCGTGAGTGGACAACTGCCTACGTTGCCCCCTGCTGCAGAGCTCTGCACCCACCACCGCCCGCGGAGGCGCGGCCGCCCACCACCATCAGGCCGCAACAACCACAGTGGATTGCGCAGCAGGTCCAACGTAGACAACCCCACGCGTCCCTCACGCCCCGGATTACACAGACCTCACCGAGAAGCTTCAAGCTTCTCCAGTTTAACTGCAGCGGACTTACGAGTAAGGTCGACGAGATAGTTGACTTTATGAGCCGGCACAGTATTAAAATAGCTGCGGTCCAAGAAACAAAGTTGCACGCTAGGTCATCTCTGATCACCAGGGATGGCTATAACGTGCACAGACATGATCGCGAGCGAGACAATGGTGGTGGCCTAGCGTTTATAGTCCACCACACAGTGCAGTATCGTCTCATCGATGAAGGAATCGACCGCAGGGACAGCACCTTAGAATGTCAAGGCATAGCTGTCCGGTCAGGCGATTCCGAGCTCGAAATATTTAACATATATATACCCCCTGTCACCTGCTGCCCGGCAGGATATCACCCTGATATAGGTGCGCTCATCAGAGGTGAAAACCGATTGGTTGTAGGTGACTTCAATGCGCATCACGATCCTTGGCATTCAAGCCTGCCAAATGATCGTAGGGGACAGCAATTGGCAGAGCAGATAGACGACTCGACATTCAGCATTGTAAACGACGACGCCCCCACCAGGGTAGTGGGCAATTGTAGCAGCTCGCCTGACCTAACAATAGCTAGCGCGGGTCTGATAAATAGCATAACGTGGCGACCTATGCTATCGCTTGTATCAGACCACTTTCCCATTATCGTCTCGATTGAGAGACCTGCCGACTTCGTTTCCGCGAATCACTGGTCCTATTTTAACTTTAAAAAAGCTAATTGGGCCGGCTTCACGGAATTCACCGAGGACACCTTCGCCGCTCTTCCCATCCACACTGATGTGCGCGTGGGCGAACGCGCATTCCGCAAGGTGCTCACAGCTGCTGCGGCTCGCTTCATTCCCGCTGGATGATATAAGGACATCCGTCCTCATTTCCGAGCCGAAGCAGCCAGTTTAGCAAACGAGCGTGACCACCTACGCCAGGCCGATCCCGGCGATCCCCGCATAAGGGATCTCAATTTGGAGATCCGGCAACTGGTAAATCAACATAAGCGGACCAAATGGGTTGAGCACCTGAAGACCTGTAACTTCACCTCTGGGGTGAGTAAGCTCTGGTCCCTGTCGAACCCGACGAAGCACAACGACAAGGTGGCTATCACCATCAACGGTTGTACTTCGTCGGACCCGAAGAGATGCGCGAGCTATTTTAGCCGGCTTTTCATACTGCATCCTCCGGCCGACAGAACCAAACGTCGTGTTACCAGAAGGCTGCACAAACTGACGAACGACAGTGCGCCACTTACTTTCTCCGGTGATGAGGTTCAGGGGGCCATCAACAGGTCGAAATCATCGAAAGCCATTGGCCCTGACGGATTAAACGCGCTGATGCTGAAGCATCTGGGACCCCTGGGAGTAGGATTTCTCACAAGGGTCTTCAATTTGTCTCTGGCCACTCTCATCATCCCTCACAAGTGGAAAGCAGGGAGAGTGGTCCCACTACTAAAACCTGGGAAACCGGCCAACCATGGGGAGTCTTATTGGCCGATAACTCTCCTTTCCCCAGTAGTGAAGACACTTGAAGCCCTCCTACTCCCACTCTTCACGACACACCTGGCCCCAGTCCCACATCAGCACGCATTCCGAGGAGTGCACAGCACCACCACTGCACTCACCGCCATAAACGCCCAGATGGATCGCGGGCTTAACCAAAACCGCCCCTGCGAGAGGACTGTCCTAGTAGCGTTAGACCTAAAGAAGGCTTTCGATACAGTCAGCCATTCCACGCTACTAGATATTTATCAGTCGACACTCCCGCCAGGGCTGAAGAGGTGGTCCGCGAACTACCTGAGTGGTCGGCACTCGTCAGTGATTTTTCGAGATCAAATATCAAAGCAGAGGAAGATTAAGCAAGGTGTACCGCAGGGTGGTGTCCTTTCTCCCTTGCTTTTTAACTTCTACATCTCGAAGCTCCCCCAACCACCAGAGGGAGTTTCCCTGATCTCATACGCCGACGACTGCACGATAATGGCGTCGGGCAATGACATCGATGGCCTGTGTTCCAAAGTGAACAACTACCTCACCGACCTTTCTCGCTTTTTCACTGCGAGGAATCTCGAGCTTTTCCCCACCAAGTCCACGGCGACCCTCTTTACCGCCTGGACAAAGGAGGTCAAGCTGTCCCTTAAGGTAAAAGTCGATGATACACCAATTCCGACGGTAAATAACTCCAAAATTTTGGGTGTAACCTTTGACAACTTGCTCTCCTTCTCTGCGCACACAACCGCAATTGCCACTAAAGTCCAAAATCGCAACAAGGTCCTCAAATCGCTGGCCGGCAGCACTTGGGGCAAATACGAAGAACTGTTGCTTTCGACATTTAAGGCAATTGGCCTGCCGGTTCTAAACTATGCTGCGCCTCTCTGGTCGCCTGGAACTAGTGATTCGCAGTGGACAAAGCAACAGACATGTCAAAATACCGCCATTCGGACAGTGACCGAGTGCCTCCTGATGTCACCCATCCAACATCTACACAACGAGGCACAAATGCTCCCAGTAGCGGAGCACAACAAACTGCTCAGCAAGCAGTTTCTTCTGGGATGTTACCGCAGGTTTCACCCCTGTAGACACCTGCTTGAGCCTAAGCCGCCTCCCAGGCACGTCAGGAGACACCTCCTAGACTACGCTGACGAAATCCAGGACAAAACTGACCGAAACCTACTGGACCGGACAGTATTTAGACAGTCAATAAACGAAATTCACCGGGAGACCGTTACCACCTTCATGAACTCCCGTCCTGTGAATGCCGTGATTGGAGTCCAACCACCACCTATCGCAGATGAAGAGCTCCAGCTTCCCCGTGAGACTCGTGTAACATTGGCACAATTACGTTCTGGATACTGTAGCAGGTTAAACTCCTACACATCCAGAATCGACCCCGACATGCCAAACACATGTCCGGCATGTGAAGGTACCCCGCACGACACTAACCACCTCTTCACATGCCCCCTCAAACCGACTCATCTGACCCCCCTCTCCCTCTGGACCCAACCTGTCGAAACAGCATGTTTCCTGGGCCTACCCTGAGATGAGCTAGACGAAGACGACCGATGATATACTTACACAGACAGGGCTACCTATGCTGTTAAAACAACAACAACAAGGTGGCCCACCAACTATCTGAGCCGTCGTCACTCGTCAGGGATTTTTCGTGGCCACACATCTAAACAGAGGAATATTAAGCAAGGTGTTCCGGAGGGTGGTGTCCTTTCACCCTTGATGTTCAACTTCTACATCTCGAAACTCCCCCAGCGACCAGAGGGAGTCTTCCTAGTCTCATACGCTGACGACTGCACGATAATGGCATCGGGCAATGACATCGATGGCCGCGCTAAAGTGAACAACTACCTCAACAACCTTTCTCGCCTTTTCACTTCGAGGAATCTCCAACTTTCCCCCACTAAGTCCACGGCGACCCTCTTTACCACCTGGAGAAAGGAGGTCAAACTGTCCCTTAAGGTAAAAGTCGACGACACACCAATTCCGACAGTAAACAACCCCAAAATTTTGGGTGTAACCTTCGACAGTTTGCTCACCTTCTCAGCGCACATAACCGCAATTGCCACTAAAGTCCAAAATCGGAACAAGGTCCTCAAATCGCTTGCCGGCAGCACTTGGGGCAAAGACAAAGAATTGTTGCTATCAACATTTAAGGCAGTTGGGCGGTCGGTTCTAAACTATGCTGCGCCTGTCTGGTCGCCTGGAACCAGTGACACGCAGTGCATAAAGCTCCAGGCATGACAAAACACTGCCATTCGGACAGCGACTGGTTGCTTCCTGATATACGCGATACATCACCTTCACAACGAGGCCAATATGCCGCCTGTTAAGAAGCATAACAAACTGCTCAGCAAGCAGTTCCTGTTAGGGTGCTATCGTAGGTCCCACGCTTGCAGACACCTGCTTGAGCCAGAGCCGCCTTCCAGGCACGTCAGAAAACACTTACTACACTTCGCCGACGAGATCCAGGACAAAACAAACAGAGACCTACTGGACCGGACAGTGTTTAGACAGACATTAAGCGACATTCACCTGGAGACTGTTACCACCTTAATAAGCTCCCGTCCAGTGAATGCCGTAATTGGAGGCCAACCACACCCCATTTGCTAATGAAGAGCTCCAGCTTCCCCGGGAGACCCGCGTAACACTGGTACAGTTACGTTCTGGATATTGTAGCAAGTTAAACTCCTACTTATCCAGAATCTATCCCGACATACCAAACTTATGTCCGGCATGTGAAGGCACCCGGAGGACGCTAACCACCTTTTCACATTCCCTTTAAAATCCACTCATCTAGTACCCCTCTCCCTCTGGACTCCACTTGTGGAAACAGCCAGTTTCCTGGGCCTACCTTTAGATGAGTCTGACGAAGACGACTGATGATATACTCTACACCGACGGGCTTCTCTTAATGGTACATCAACAACAACAATATGTATATTGGGTGTTGAAACCACCACCACCAGTCTTATTATTCTTAAACTTCAAAAAAACAATGAGTGGACCCAAATTGTGTTCCCATTCAATTTGCTTGGTGTGAGTTTGACAGCACACTATTATGGCCATGCTATTCGACTGGAACGTTAGGAGTTTTGCAATTCACGAATGCAACTGTAATTTATTTATTTTATATTACATAAAAATATTAAGTGTTTGCAATGTTTGTGTATGTTAGAAATATTTAATAACGATAAAAACATCTGTGATAAATGCTCTAATATCAAAGATAGAAGACACATTTTACAAACAAATAACTTAAAAGCTATTATCCTCTGAATACAGGGTTTGATTGAAAAGTAATGAGCCTTATTTTTTTAAGCAGTTTTATTAAACCTTTTGGCTTATACAACGAATGTTATTCAAAATAGGACCCTTGTGCGTCAATACACCGCTGGCAGCGGTCCTTCCACTGCAGGAAATATTTTTTAAACTCATGCGTCGGAAGCGCCTTCAATTCGGCTGTCACAGTTTTTTTGGATCGCCTCGATGGAGTCGAAACGCCTACCCTTCAGCTTTCTTTTCAGGCGCGGGAACAAGAAGAAGTCCGAAGGGGACAGGTCTGGGCTGTAGGGAGGGTGGGGAAGCACTGAATCCCCATCTTGGCCAATGCAGAGGTGTAGGGGAAGGCGGTGTGCGCCGGCGTATTGTCGTGATGAAGGGTCCACTTGTTGATCGAAGGATCACTTCTTTGTAAAATGCCGCGTTTACAGTACTTCCTGGAGGTACAAACTCCTTGTGGACGATACCTCGAGAGCCAAAAAAGTTGATCAGCATGGTTGATCGCTGCATTTTCGCCACTGCAAAATCCTAACACACTTTTGAAACAGCTTTCACGCGCGGAGCGATGTTGACTGCACGGCTGTAGCCAGCGAACTGGGACCGGTTTCTAGTGGAAGGGGAAGGTCCAACGATAATTTTCCCCCACCAGCCGATTCGGTTGATCCTTGGCAGGCGTTCCGCGTGGGAAGGCTCATTACTTTTCGATCAAACCCTGTAGTGGTGGTGTTAAAGTTCAGCACTCAAACATTGTATACATTTTTATATACAAAATATTTAACTTATTGCCAAATTTACTGATTTTTTTGCTAAATAAAGTTAAAATATATTACAATATGTAAAGAAAAAGTCAAGTTTGGTATTTTGGTATAACAACACGCAAAACTCTTATCTTATTTATGCCTCTCACAAACCAACTGAGCAAACTATAATGCTAAAATAGTGAACATATCTTCGAGACAAGTGTACCAATATAAAAAAAAATAATCGAAAGTAGAATCTAGGCAGCCCGCAAAATTTGAAACATGATTACCTGATTTCTTTAAGAAATACGCAACGATAAGAAAACAAATTCGTCTACTGCATAGATGAGAATTTCGAAATTAATTCATACAAGGGGCTATGCAAAATACTTCTACGAGCCACTATAACATGTATCGTATACTGTCCAACCCAGGAGATGCACACTCCAGCAAATGTGTTCAGGGGTGATACCTTTGGTAGCACCTTAAAAAAACTGCTGGATGAGTATTTTATTGTGCTCCTTTACTAGTGTTTCGAGGGGGAAATCTGGAGGCTTCGTGTGGTTGTTCTGATATCCTTATTTTGACATGTCTGAAGTTTGTCCACTACCAATCACTAGTGTCGGGCGGGTGTCTTTGCCCCAAGTTCTGCCGGGTGGAATGAGGAGGGGGAGTAATGGTGCCTGGAAGAGCTGCGTGGAACCCTGGAAGTTATATTTGTGGCGCTGGATGGGTGTACCAACATATTGCGCGAGATTGAAGCCGAGAAGTCTAAGGGCGCCAGATGGCGGGAGCAACATGTGGCCATAAATTGTGCCACATAAGATATTTTAATGCAGACAATAGAGAAGCTAAATGTGGATTTAGCATTGCTGCTCGAACCATACAAAGCGTAGCCGAAAAATTGGACATGGTCTGGATTGGTTATGTGGTCGTCACCCTACGTGCGTAGATTGTGTCGTGCAAGAAATAGCTTCGTCTGTGGAAGTATAAAGGATATCCTCTTATACAGCTGCTACATAATGTACACCTTTAGGCGAATTTGAGGTGATCGTTCAAAAAATCGCCATGGAGTACCAGAGAGCGCTTTATCATCGTAGGCGATTTCAACGCCTGGGCCGTAGAGTGGGGCTCACGACGAATTATCCTGAAGGGTAGAGTGATCCTGGAAACTTTCTTATGTCTAGTAAAACTCCGTGTGGAGTTGCCTGATCTTCCATCGGGCGCGTCCCAGGTGGTGGATAGGAAAGCCCTGACATCACACAAGTGGCCTTCCCTGATGGGGTGGGTTCAACACTCGTGTCTCACTCTCGAGGTAAGTGGAGAAGGACGGTGGCTGAAAGCGGTACACCTCCCTGCCCTGTAGCTGCCGCCAATGGCCGAGCCACGACCCCCCAAGGTACGAGCGCGGTCTTGGCGCCAGTCAATGTGGCGGGAAAAGGGTGCGGCCAAGCCATCCTATAGCGAGAAGGCTGCTGGCCCACGACCTGTGGCTGTGATTGTTAAACTGGGGCCTGACCATCAGCTGACGGATGCAGAAATCAAATACTGCAAAAGTCGACTGATGCGTCAGGTTATTGCTTCCGGTCCTGAAGCAAACGCGAAGGGCTATGAGACAAAGGACGGCACCATAAAGGGGATGTGCGCGTCTCTGGCCCACTTCGAGTGGGTCAGGACAGTGGTCAATAACGTGCCCCCAATGGGGACCATTTGCTTCGCAGTTTACAGCGAGGAGAGTATACCCCTCTCTGGATTCCGGATCCAGACCGGTCTACGGCGGATGTCCTATCTTGGGCTACTCTTGTGGTGCGAGGGAATGAGGCCACCCTCTGGTCTCTTCTTTGTCAGTTTTCACGTCTTTCCCAAATGATTGGCTCGGACGGTTCCTGCAGCTACCGTCCCTTGACGGTGACGCAGATTAACTTGCAGCATTCCAAAGCCGCTACTGCACTACTAAGTAGGCGGCTTACCCAGCTGCATACATTACCCCAATAACAACAGTGCAAGAGCCCTGGGTCAGCAGTACCAGGCGGGATCCCAAATTTGGTCTTGAGACTGCGTATTAATAATTGGATGTCTTCGTTTGTCAATCTGTTTAGCAAATGCCTATCTGAGGGAATTTTTCCGTCAATTTGGAAGAGACAAACGCTAGTTTTACTGCCAAAACCTGATAAACCTACCTCGGAACCTTCCGCTACAGGGCAATTTGCCTGCTCGGCTCAGCGGGTAAAATTTTAGAGCGAATTATATGCAACAGGAAGATCCACCATACACGCCGTAAGCACAGCTATTCAACTGGCACTGGACGCACTAAGCGGTGTTCGTTGGCTCGATGTATATCAAAAACATTTTAACACGGCTAATTGGGAAAAAATTCAAGATACACTGGAAGACTCATACGAAGCTATTTCCAACACCGTCTGTTGGAATATTAAACAAAAGGCAGAAAAAGTTGTATTGTCAGCTATTAAGTACCGAAGTATTATACTAGCCGCCGTAGCCGAATGGGTTGGTGCATGACTACCATTCGGAATTCACAGAGATGCTGCATTAAGCCAACGTACGTAATATGTGGACTTAGGGTATGCAGCGCTTTCAACGCCGTATCGGACGACGCAGAATTAGTAGTAGCCGGAATGTATCCAATCGATATATTGGCAGAAGAGGTAGCAAAGCTTTTCGAGAACAATGTCGAACGTTCTCAGCAAGAGAATACAGCATTCAAGTTTGGCAACGAAGATGGGATAATTACACAAACGGCCGTTGGACATCCCGTTGCATTTCGGACCTGAAGTTCTGGCTTCAGAGATTTCACGGTGAAGTAAATTTCCACGTAACACAGTTCTTAACTGGGCACGGATGCCTGAAGTCCTCTTTTCATCGGTTCAAACATGAACCTGATTCTAAAGTATAGGCGACCACTGCGGAAGAGACGCTATTGAACATGTGCACCACGTATCTTTCGAATGCACGCGCTTTGGTAGCATAAGACGAATGCACCGGTGCATATTCGGAGAAAACTACACTTCCGAATAACTTTTTTAAAGCATGCTGAAAAGTAGCGAAAATTGGAGATTGGGAAACGACGTAATAGCCTGTACAATGAAGAGGCTGAGGACGCTAGAAAGACTCGGGTATAGCAGCGGCGACTAATGGCCTTTCCACGAGTTTTTATTTCAACACGACAATGATCCCAAACATGATGCTTAGTATGGAAAAGCTTGAATACGTTCGAGCACAAAGCATTTATAAACACTTCCTCAAAGCCTTGACATAAACACTATAAAAATATTTGAGCCCATCTCGGGGAAAGAGTGTGGGAACACACAATGTCATCAATAAGTGACCTTGGGGCTGTTTTGCTTGTGGACTCGGGAAAAAGGCCACCAAAATTTTGTCGAATATCGGTAGAACTTCTATCCTTTTATATTTCTATCCATTTTTATTATCAGACGAAATATTTAACAGTTTGTACTGATGGACAAAAGTCTACATGAATCCCGTATTTTCGTTGGTTTAAAAATCCATTAAGTTATTTGAAAATTGTGTTGATACAGTTCTATTTTAAACCTTTTTTTAATCACTATAAACTACAAAATCCACACTTTAACATAAAATAACAAAGTTATGAGGCAAAAATTGCGTTGACAAAAGTCAGTATTAGAACGAAGTTCCCAGCTTGTATACTGGGTTGAGGGATAAAGTACTGTTTTTTTTATTTGCTTCATAGGCCTCTTCTATTCACGACTTCCCCATTCGCTATCCTTATGCTCGATTAACTTGATGAAAAATTTGGGAAATGAACAGCAAAGTTATCGAGTAAGATTCGCTGCTAGCAAGTACAATCATAGGCATTAAACTTATTGTACAAACACATATAATTTAAGGCAGCTCTAGTCCAGCGTGACCAATAAAGAATATGTATGTCCAGGTGCTTCCTCTATTCGCTACTTGCTAACGCTTGGTGAGAGAAGAGGCCTATGTTTGTTGCTTTACTAGTATTGAATTTAGTCGTTAGTTGGACACTTAAGCATTGGAAGTGGCTTCGCGACAAAAAATATCAGTTGACGTAAGAAATTTGGTTATCCAGCAAAGAAAAGAAAAGTACAGTACAATATAAAAATATACTGATTGGTTGTTTAAAATCAACTCTGAATAATAATGGTTTCCACAGGAAAACACCACGGGAAATCCCACTAATTTCGGAAACCCCCCACACATAGAAAAGGACAACAAATTTAATTACAAATGAGTCAAAGTTTAATATATTTAGCAGCGATGGACGGGCAAAAGCTTTGAGGAAAAAGATTTTGAGCTTAATCTGCAGAATTTAGTATCAACTAAGCATGGTGGCGGAATCGTAATGATTTGGGGAGCTGTTGCGGCATCTGAAGTTGGAAGAACAGCATTTATAACATGAAACATTATAAAAACAAATCTTTACTGGAATATAATTTGAAAAACCTAATTTGAAGCTTGGATCTTAAAAACGTGATAACGATTAAAAAAAACACACAGCACCTATTGTTAAGAACTGCCTTACTATTCACCATTGCAATTAAACACATCAACGCAAAGCCTAAATTTAAATGTTATTCAGCAATTTGCGTTCTTATACTCCAAGAGCGCTTAATAGAAGCCGGGAACAGTATGATATCTGCACACCTGACAAATCTACAATAGTTTTCTCGATGCCCCATCGGCTTCAAGGGATTTATTGATGCTACCGGTGGACTAACTGCTAAAATACTAAAAGTAACAACATCTAGGATAAAGTAAAATTTTCACACTAAAGTAAGTTATTTTTATACTGTACTAGCGTACCCTCGCCCGCTTCGCTAGACGATAAATTCAATGATTTGCTGAAAGAGAATAAAATTAATACGAAACAAAGGAAATTCTTTATCGAACTTTATTGTAACACTTTTTGGTAGACAACGTTTTTGGTTTTTCCATCTTTCGCGTAAATGAATAATGACGATGGTTTGCCTACTCGTGTGCAAGCTACATACATACAATTGTCCATGAGAAAAATTGGGTATTCTAAATTAATACCGCACATTTGTAGAGACTGTCCTTGCGCCTTATTAATTGTCATAGCGAAGGCAAGGCGAATAGGGAACTGCAAACGTTTGAAATCGAATGCAACTTAGCAACACGACACAAATCGTTTCACAATAACGAAAAATTCGTATATTTATTCAAAAAAAGTTGTACACATAAAATTAATGTTAATTCGAAACTTAATCTAAGAATCGAGCAAGTTCTGCGGCAATTTTCACTAAAATAACAATTTGTAAATACAATATATTGATTTTTTCTTTTTTTTATATGAAGAAAATATTAAAAAAAAAATTTTTTTTTGCTAAAAACCTTCCCCTAGTGGATCCCTATAATATGAAAAAAGAACGAATAAAATTGGCCTCGTATCGGCCCAAAAAAATGCGTACAAACGAACATCATTTCATTTTTATATATATAGATGTAGACTTTTGTTAACGTTGTTTTTTTAGAAAAAGTTTTTAAATAAAACTGTATGAACACATTTTTCGATAAACTTTTTGAACGAAAATAGGAGGTTTTTTAGACTTTTGTCCATTACTGTATACTATATATAGTATATACTACTTCTAGCCAAGAAGAAACACTTTTGCGAGCAATAAATTCTAATTTTTTTGCATATTATTGATATGAAAAATATCAATTGTTTCTCAGTTTTGCTAAACTATTTATGTAGTATAAACAAACCTCAATTTTTAATAACTTGTGAAATAAAAAACTTTCTTACTTATATTTTGTATATAATTTGTTGTTGCTGTTGTTGAAGTGGTTGAGTACTTCCACTGAAATAATCCTAATTAGTAACCAGCACCGTTTTACTACGTCCTCGTGTTGTGATTCCTTTTTTCTAGGCTTACCAAAGGAGCGAAGTCGTGCCCTAGCTAGCCCTGGATAAGTAGTGGAAAAGACTTCACCCCTTCCGCTTGACAGCTTCTGCAGATGGGATTGAAAAGAGGTTGAGTATAGCTGCATGATCCTCTACTTTCCAATGACCTGCAAGGGTTGCAGTGATGTGTGAAATATTTCTTTCGGCGAAAGCATGATAGTGTGAAGCAATGGATGCTGTTATTGTGTTGAGTGGGGTGGAGATTGCCACCGCCTCTGCTATGTCTAGTGTCGAACCTTTTCTTGCTAGCTCATCCGCTATCTCATTACCGCGTATGTTCCTATGACCGGGAACCCATATCAGAGTAATTTCAAGCATTTGACTAAGTAATTCTAGTTCCTCTCTACACTGTAAGACTAGTTTGGATGAAATGGAATTGGAGAGACTTTGATAGCTGCTTGACTGTCTGAAAGGATAGCTACTCTTGCACCAATTTCCTTGTAGAATTTTAGTGATTTGCATGCTTCTCTGATCGCTAAAAGTTCTTACAGCTCATCGTTCCATCGCCTGCAATATTCGCCGTTGCCAACGTGCGAAAGTCCAAAAATCTTGCGCAGAATCTTTCTCTCAAACACTCCAAGCGTCGCTTCATCGGAAGTGGTTGTTGTTGTTGTTGTAGCAGTACCTTTGCCCTGTCAGTGTAGTGTAATCACCGGTCGTCTTCGTCTAGCTCATCTAGGGGTAGGCGCAGGAAACATGCTGTTTCGACAGGTTGGGTCCAGAGGGAGAGAGGTGGGTTTTGATGGGGCATGTGAAAAGGTGGTTTGTGTCGTGCGGGGTGCCTTCACATGCTGGACGTATGTTTAGTATGTCGGGGTCGATTCTGGATAAGTAGGAGTTTAACCTGCTACAGTATCCAGAACGTAATTATGCCAAGGTTACTCAGGACTCTCGGGGAAGCTGGAGCTCTTCGTCTACAATTGCTGGGGGCTGGACTCCGGTAACCGTATTCGGAGGTCGGGAACTTAAGAAGGTGGTAAGGGTCTCCCGATGAATGTCGTTTATGGCCTGTCTGTACACTGTCCGATCCAGGAGTGGTCTGTGTGTTTTGTCTAGGATCTCGTGATATGCCCTACACTGACAGGGCTACCATTACTGTTAAAACAACCACAACAGTACTTAGCGACGAAGTTTCTCTCCCATAATAAATCCGACACCGAATTTGTGCTCCTTTAAGTGGGAGTTGTAGTAGACGTCGCAAGGTCCTATGTTTTTTTTTGCCTTGCCCCGTCCATTGCATCTCTGAAATGGCAGTAATGTCCGCCCTTATTCTCACGGACATTAACCAGCCGGGCAGAGGCACCTTCCCCCATTAAGGGACCGAACATTCCCGGTGCATGCCCTCAAATCATATTCCTTATTTCGTTTGCAGAGGTCGTCATCAGTAAAGGTACTTCTCGTGCGAGGCTTTGCACATCTTTTCATTGGGGGGGATTTTTAGGTGGCGGGTCCCTAACCTAGCGCACAACCAACTATCCTGGGATGCTTCGTCTTCTCACGTTGGCTCACTCTCGAACGGGTGTTCGGAAGCTACCCAGGGATACTTGGGCTAATCCCGGATGTTGTGAGCTGCTTGAACAATATGTGAATGGCGATGAGTAAATTTCCCCACTTGCATGGACTTCTACCTCCTCCATCCGCCTAGATATCAGTAGTGAATAATTCCTAGATGGTACCATCACACATAAGATTTTTCAAATTGGTTAGGTTAGATACTGCTGGTTGATCTGTAAAAAAAAACTCACTTAGACCTCTAGAGTCCATTGTGTTACCAGTGCTTTGTATTTGGTATGGGAATAAGTTTGCGTCCTTTCTTAGCCAAAGTTACGAATTATTTAAGCAATTAATAAATCATGTAGGTGCCATGGGAAGCTACAACTTTGAGGCAGAATACGGATTCCTCTGATGAGAAATTTGAGTTCTTTTGACTTGATCCATTCATTGAGCCAGTTGGCGATGCTCTCATAAGAAGTGAACCGCTCTCCAATAAGAGCTGACTGCATTGATCAGAACAGATGATAATCCGAATGTGCAATGTCTGGGGAATACGGCGGGTGAGGCAAGATTTCCCAATTCAGTCCCTCTAAATGTTTCTGGGCCGATTTATCAACATGTGACCTGGCATTGTCATGCAGCAAAATCAGTGTGTCATGTCTCATTCTGACAACTTTTCTTTGAGATCTCAATTCAAACGAATTAGCTGCAGTCGGTAGCGAAGTGATGGTGTAAGGAGTTCATAATGTATGATACCCTTCTGATCCCACCAGATGTACAACATAACCTTTGAAGCTTGAATATTTTTTTTGCTGTCGATTGTTCACCTGGCAGGCTCTAGCATTTTCGACGCTTAGGGTTATCATAATAGATTCATTTTTCATCGCCAGTGCCGATGCGATGCAGAAAACCTTTTCTTTTTGGCCTTCCAGAAGCATCTCACACGTCCCCAAAAGTCTCCCGATATCCCTCTCCCTCAATTGATGTGGCACCCAGTTATCTGTTTTCTGGACCATTCCCATCGCGTGCAAACGTTTACCGACGGTTGATCTGTCAACATCCAACTCTTTAGACATTTGTTCGACATGCGTACTCATCCAATAATTGTTGCAGTTGAGTATCTTCGAACTTTGTCGGTGCTCCTTCGCGACCTTCATCACTCACGTCGAAATTGCCACTTTGGAAGCGTCGCAACCACTCTTTACAAGTTGTATTTGATGGAGCGTAATTACCGTAAATATTGATCAGTATACGATACGTTTCGGCTGCACTTTTCTTAAAAAGGTAATCATGAAACATGACTTCCCGTAAATGCTGTTGTTTTCGGGACGAACGTAGACATTTTGACGTCAGATAAAAAGGGATCTTTACGCTTCAAACGAATGTCAACTACTGTGATCGAGACCTCACATATACACCATCAGCAAATCACCAGTATATTACTAGAGCCAACAAAAAAATATTATTTTATATAATTCTAAATGCATGTATTTGCGAAATTTAACAACTTCAGCCTTTTGTCAACAATATCCTTCAAGGATGAGTCGAGTCCTACAAAGAGCAGGGCAGTGGCAAAGTAGATGTTTCAAAGTACCCCTAGCTTTCGCTTCGTTGCATATGTTACACGCATCGCTCTGGACCAATCCCATTTTGGCTTCGTGATTGGGGTGAGACAGTGTCCCGTCAGCGCTCTAACTAATATTTTGGAGTCTTATATAGATAGTGATAAAATAAAGTGGTTAATTATCGTATTCCAAGTCTTTCGCATAATTTTGTCAGTTTCATACAAGGTTGAGTGTTTCCATATCGACTGCGTTTCCAGAGCTAGTTCCGTTTTCAGAAAGGAAAGTGATGGGTATACCATATTTCTGACGTACTCAATCTCGGCAAGCTAATACCTACCTTATCGAGCTCATCTGTGCCTTTGTATCAAGTAAATAGTGACCTGCCCTTTTCCAGGGAGCTAATCTATTTGGGATCTAAATTATTGAACACATTCCGAGTTAGTCTAAGGAGCTATAATTGCTTTAATGGGTTCTGTGGATAATGTGGATTCTAGACCATTTTGCCATCCATTTTACCAAATTTAACTTGTGAAATTACGTAGTCTGATTTTCCGTTTGAATCAAAGAACTTTGCTGTGACTAGAAAGCCTCTGTGAGAATTGAGCATTATTAATCTAATGACCGCCATGTATATCCAATTTGTTAATCGAGGAGATAAGCTCTTACTCTTAAGCTAAGTCTTACCGAGCATTCCTCTGCGTGCGTATAAAGTATTGGAAGCTTTCTTTGCTCTTTCTTCCACATTTAATCTTTATGATAGTTTGCTATCCACAACAATACGTAGATATTTAGTCGATGTTTTTGATGTCAACTCAACTCCTCCAATCCTCAGATGTGATTAGTACTAAGTCCGTCTTATCTGGATTTACTTTCAGTCCGACTAATTCCGTCCACTTGTAGCTCTCTAAGCGTTCTTGTGAGTAGTTCACTTATCGTTTGTGGACACCTAACTGATGATAACTGCCAAGTCGTCATGCCGCCAGCTTCGGTCTGCTATTTGCAAGTTTGATAAGAAACTGATTTATCACTAAGCTTCATGGAAGAGGGAAAAGTAACCTTGCCTGTGGAGTTCCTCTGTTTGACTTTTTCGAGATTATATTGGACCCTTATTCGCCCAGCACTATTCGACAGTTTAATAGGCTGCCGCTCCAGGGTTGAATAGCAGATCCCAAACCATTTGAATCTAGACCCTCTATCAAAGCTACCGTAGATACATACATTGTTAAAGACTATAGATATGTCAACGAAGACTCCCGTCGCATATTCTACATAGTGCAGCACTTGCTGCCCCATTGGGGTGGTGGGTATTACCGTCCGCTTCTACCACATTCCTCTTCTCTGTAACTCCTCTGCGAGTTTTTGCAGCTCAATGGGTGCCGCTTCGGCGTTGTGGGCCATGTAGCATGAGGCAAAAAGTTTGGGCTCCCCGTTTTCTCCCTCGATACCAATCTCAGTCAGGCCATCTGTGCTATAATTAGATAGATCTTCCCAAAGCGCGGACAAAGCTTTTTTTCTGCTTCCTTATTTATGTGGATGATCAGATCACATTCATTATTGGTATCTGGTTTTTCTGCGTGGAGAAGTTTGCAGTCTACCGTCGGAATGTCATGGTTTTGTCTTTGGTAAAGCTGTAGAGCAACTTCTAGCTTAACCGTGCTAGATACCCGTACAGTAGTTCGCATGGAATGTTGTCCCTATCCACTATGGTCAGTTTTTTGCCATTCCATACACTGCACAACAGCATTTCTGATGATTGGGTTATGATACATGTTTTTAGTCCAATTTTTAATAACAATTTCAAATCTGTAACTGAAATTCCTGTATCAGCTCTATATGACTCTATATGACACATTAGACTTTTTGAAATAAAGCACTATAGATTTAAAGATTATTTTATTTTATTGCCTTCTTAAGTTTAGTCACTGTCATAGTGTCTATGAAATTTTAGTCTTTTATTAACGACCGTGGCCCGTCAAAAATACCCGCTTTTATCTTTTCTGCACTCAATTTTCGAAACTTTTTAGACAGAAAAAGAAAACAATTTCCATTTTTGTCAAGAGCTTTAGCAAATTGTTTTATAAGCCCCAGTTTTATATGTAACGGTGGTAAAATTATACGATCCCTTGATACTAAAGGTGGGTTTATCACGTTCTGTTGTCCTGGTACTAACGCTTCCCGAGCAAGGCAATCTTTTTTAATGGTTTTGGTGTTCCCAGGTCACAATCAAAGTCACTATCGCTATAGTCTGTTTTTGCTTCAAAATGTAAAGGTTCTTCATGTGAAGCACCTAGTTGAGGTTCAGATGACATCGTAGGGCTCAAAACACGTCTATGTGCCGATTGTATGGAAGGATATTCCCATTTGCCTCGATTTTTTCGGTTAATGCCAGTTATTTTTACCATACAAAAATAACAGTCGTCGTGGTGGTCCACAGGTTCAATCCAGATCATAGCAGTTTCGTATCTAAATTTATTCCTTTTCTTATTCGTCCACAAACGTAGAAACTCAACGCACGTTTTGCATACCTTTTGTGGAATCCAAGGCTTATTTTTCATTTCCATTGGGTGACCGAAGTAATTTTTGTACGTCTCATTTACGAACGATGTCACATTCAAACGGTTTTCTTGAAACATATACTCTCCGCAAATAAAACAAAAACTATTCCGGTCATTTATACAAACTCGTCTTGACGATGCCATAACAAATAATATTAAGAAAACTTAATATTTGTTTAAATATTCGTCAACTATCACTGAAATATAGTGATTTTTTTGTGATAGCTATAACTCGTAAACAAGAGCTGTTACAAAAAAAAATGAGGGTCTATTTAGAATCAGCGTTGTCAAATTAGTAAACATCAAGTATCAAAAGTCATTCATCAGACAAAAAGTGTAATATTGTTTTTTTGTGTTATCATTGCACTACAGGATGTTCACGCTCATGTTCCTGCTCTCGGAAACGGCACCTGACGATGAAGCGTTTGGTGAGGTCAGCAGTTCCAGATGTGTTAACGTCCAAGCGATGCTAACGCTTTCGAGATCCGAGTCTGATTCGACTGCCGTACCCCTTGAGGTTGACTTTGTTTTGCAGTAGCATTTTGACCGCGCCCTATTCCAATATCAAACGAAAATTTGATTATTAGAAGTGAGACGGGGTGGGAAGATCTAAGATGTGGAGACCCATTGCCACCCTCTGTCAAGTAGAAAGATGTACAATTTTTCACGGCAGAACAAAGCGTTAAAATTGTGGAGTTTTATTATGAAAATGGTCAATCTTTAAGAACAACATATCGTAAACTTCGTGGTTTTTTTTGGTGAAAATAATCGTCCAAATGAGTCGACAATTCAAAGATTTGCGAAAAAAATAGCTCAAGCTGGTTCTGTCGAAGATAAAAAGAGGACTGACTGACCAAAAATTGGACGTTCCGCTGATAATATTTTTGAACAACCATCAACATCGATATTTCGACGTTCTGAACTATTAGTTATTCATGAATTGGCGGATTTTACCCTAGACATTTGTGAAGAGCAGTATTTTGAATAGAAATAGTGAAATATGAAATAATCTAAAGTTCTATATGTTTTATTTTATTATGCTACATAATTGGGGACATAGATGCCTTACTCAGCAGACGTTTAATGAGGGATATGAAGAGAAATTTTCTATCTGTTTTGATTGTAGTATTTTGAAGGTCCGATAGTTTGCAGAGTAGAAGCGAGGCAGTAGCCGTTAAGGCTGAGGGCGCTTGATGGTGAGAGCAGCATGTAGCCACAACCCATGTGGCTCACTCAATATATGTATTAAGGCCTGAACAGGCCTTAAGATGGCATCAACCGTTGCACTGATTGCATCTAATGGAAGTTGAATTCAGGTGGATCCTTCTTTGGCAAACGCAGCAGAAACAAATTTCTGGTCCGGGGTTAAAGGGTTAATTTATTTATTTATTTATTTATTTATTCATTTCATCAGTTAAAGTATAACTTAAATAGATTACTAATACTAAAGCTTAAATATAATATATGGCAACATACCGTGGGATACACTAGTCACAATTCAAAAAGTGTATCTCCAGATTAAGTTTTGATTTGAAAGTCTCTCGTGAGTTAGAGAACATATCCAAATGTTTGCATAATTGGTTAGACTGTCTTATACAACGTGCAAGCGGTTCATTTCGACTAAAATTGGTCTTGTGATAAGGTAAATGGAACATATTGCTGAGTCTTAGGTTACGAGTGGGACCATTAAAGAGTATTAGCTCCAGCAAGAAGTGACATTTGATATGATTCGTAACTATGTCCCTTATAAACATTACCGATGAAGTTTTTCTTCGCATTTCTAAAATTGGCAATGCTAACAAAAGGCATCTACTTTTATATGCAGGCAAACTGCAAGGCCAACGAAGTGAATGAATAGCAAATCGAGTGAAACGTGTTTGAACCTTCTCAATTCTTGAAGATGAACCCATATAGAATGGATCCCAAATGATGCTGCAATATTCGAGGTTTGATCTCACAAGAGAAAAATACAAATTTTTCAGCGTAGAAATATCCTGGAACTCCCTTGAATTCTCTATTACAAAGCTAAGCATAGATCTAGACTTGGCAATCATAAAGTCTATATGTTTGGAAAACGACATTTTCGATGTAAATATGACCCCAAGTCTTTCTTTTCATAAATTTTTGAGAGGGTGGTAGTGGCCAACTTGTAATCGAAATCAATCGTAACTTTTCGTCTACTGAATGACATGTGCTGGTATTTACCAGCATTAAGAGGTAAGGAGTTATCATCACACCAAGCTTCCAATCTTGTTAAGTCTTCTTGAAGTCTTATGCAGTCAGTTACATTCTCTACCCGACTGTAAATTTCCAAGTCATTTGCATACATCAGACAACGTGATGTCTCGAAAACGTCTGGAATGTCATTAACAAACATTAAGAACAATAGTGGCCCAAGATGGCTACCTTGAGGTACGCCTGAGGTAACTTTGGTGGCATCAGATTTTATGTTATTTACACGAACGAATTGAGTTCTATCTGTTAGATAAGATGCAAGCCACTTGAGTAAGCTAGGATGAAGACCAAATGAACCCAGCTTTTTAAGTAGGATACTATGGCTGACTCGATCAAACGCTTTCGAAAAATCGGTGAATATGACATCGCATTGTTGACCTGTTTCAAATTGGTTTAAGACATAATTTGTAAATAACCCTAAATTCGTAACAGTAGATCTACTCTTAAAAAAGCCGTGCTGATTAGGCGATATGAGATTTGAAATTTGGAAGAAAATCAAATCATAAACTAGCTTTTCAAAGAGTTTAGGTATGCAAGAGATTTTGCAGATAGGGCGATAATTTTGGACTTCCGACTTGCTTCCAGACTTATGTATTGGTATGAAAAACGATTTTTTCCAATTATGTAAAAACTCACCAGAAGCTAGTGATTTATTTAAGATAATTGTTAATGGTTTTGCTAGCGATGTAGCACAGTTTTTTAGTAATATAGGAGGGAAGCCATCTTCTCCAGGAGTTGGGTCATTTGCTAAGGCCGATAGGCTCCTGAGTACATCATTAGATGAGAGCTGGAAACCTTTATTTGTTCGTGAGCAGTTAAAAGAGGTATCTTCTATTTCGGTGTCGGATTGACGAACATAAACAGATCGAAAAAAATCTGCAAAAAGGTTACTTATTTTTTGAATGTCCGACAACGTTCCAGCGGTTTTCTTTTTACTGTTAATGAACTGCCAAAAAGATTTACAATTTTCTTTGATACCTCTCTCTACTTTAGAAATTTAGTTCTGATACAAAAATTTGTTCAGAACATCGAATTCTTTTTGCAAACGATTGTACGCTTCATAAAGTTTTGCGTTATTTTTAGATTTGCGGTATAGTTTGCATGCTTTGGTTTTTTTATTGTTAAGATTAATGAGCCTAGAATTGTACCAGGCCGGTTTGGACTGATTTTTTGCAGACACTATTGGAACAAACATAAGAATTGCCCTTTCTAGTCTTCCTACGAAATCATCATACATCTGTGATAGTACGGGTTTGTTTAAGACAGTTTCCCAATCTACCAAATCCAATGACCTCGATATCTGGTTAAAATTGGCTTTATAGAAGTTATAATTTATGCAATTATTAATAACTGATTTGAAATAGCTTATATGTTTAAAACGTACACATATCGCTTTGTGGTGTATGGAGTTAGGAAGAGGGGGTGAAGAGAGGGATTCGTCATCGGACTTTAGATCATTGCTTATGAATACTTAAGCAAGTACAACAATTAATTACATGCTTTTTATATAATTCAATTGGGCTTGAAGGCGGTATATATCTTACACTAATGTATAATTCATTCGATTTTCCTAAATTAATTTTAATTATTATTTGATCAACATCAAAATATCCGTTGTCGGAACTCATACTTGGTGACAAAGTGATTTGTGTACTGGGTAGTCTCGAACTTACAGCAACAAGTACGCCACCACCTTTAGAGAGACCAGTAGTACGGAAGCATCTGTCTTTACGAAATACATTATACAGTTGACAGTCAAATATTTCTGCAGTATAATGGCATTCAGAAAGCCAAGTCTCTGTTAAAACTATGATATCATAGACAGATGAAGAGGAGAAAAACAACAATGGTAGCATTTTAGTTCTTATGCCGCCAGCATTCTGATAATACAGTAGAAAATCTGCCGTACTTGATAACTTATTAACGTCGGTACACGCTAGGTGTGCGGCGGTTTCGTCTCTTCTCTTTGAAAGTTTTTAAACGGACGCACTTTTATATTCTCTTGCCCAAGAGAAGCGTCGAAAATCTTGTTATAATTTTTTTCAGACACACCAAGCTTGAACGATACTCTCTTTAGTCCTTTAAGTTCGACGTCTTTCTTTACTAACATATAACATGAAAGGTCGCTTGTTGTTGTTGTTATTTTAACAGCATAGGTAGCCCTGTCAGTGTAAGTATATCATCGGCCGTCTTCGTCTAGCTCATCTAAGGGTAGGCCCAGGAAACATGCTGTTTCGACAGGTTGGGTCCAGAGGGAGAGGGGGGTTAGATGAGTCGGTTTGAGGGGGCATGTGAAGAGGTGGTTAGTGTCCTGCGGGGTACCTTCACATGCCGGACATGTGTTTGGTATGTCGGGGTCGATTCTGGATATGTAGGAGTTTTACCTGCTACAGTATCCAGAACGTAATTGTGCCAATGTTACACGAGTCTCACGGGGAAGCTGGAGCTCTTCATCTGCGATAGGTGGTGGTTGAACTCCGATTACGGCATTCACAGGACGGGAGTTCATGAAGGTGGTAATGGTCTCCCGGTGAATGTCGTTTATTGACTGTCTAAATACTGTCCGGTCCAGTAAGTTTCGGTCAGTTTTGTCCTGGATTTCGTCAGCGTAGTCTAGGAGGTGTCTCCTGACGTGCCTGAGAGGCGGCTCAGGCTCAAGCAGGTGTCCACAGGGGTGGAACCTGCGGTAACATCCCAGCAGGAACTGCTTGCTGAGCAGTTTGTTGTGCTCCGCTACTGGGAGCATTTGTGCCTCGTTGTGTAGATGTTGGATGGGTGACATCAGGAGGCACTCGGTCGCTGTCCGAATGGCGGTATTTTGACATGTCTGTAGCTTTGTCCACTGCGAATCACTAGTTCCAGGCGACCAGAGAGGCGCAGCATAGTTTAGAACCGGCAGGCCAATTGCCTTAAATGTCGAAAGCAACAGTTCTTCGTATTTGCCCCAAGTGCTGCCGGCCAGCGATTTGAGGACCTTGTTGCGATTTTGGACTTTAGTGGCAATTGCGGTTGTGTGCGCAGAGAAGGAGAGCAAGTTGTCAAAGGTTACACCCAAAATTTTGGAGTTATTTACCGTCGGAATTGGTGTATCATCGACTTTTACCTTAAGGGACAGCTTGACCTCCTTTGTCCAGGCGGTAAAGAGGGTCGCCGTGGACTTGGTGGGGAAAAGCTCGAGATTCCTCGCAGTGAAAAAGCGAGAAAGGTCGGTGAGGTAGTTGTTCACTTTGGAACACAGGCCATCGATGTCATTGCCCGACGCCATTATCGTGCAGTCGTCGGCGTATGAGATCAGGGAAACTCCCTCTGGTGGTTGGGGGAGCTTCGAGATGTAGAAGTTAAAAAGCAAGGGAGAAAGGACACCACCCTGCGGTACACCTTGCTTAATCTTCCTCTGCTTTGATATTTGATCTCGAAAAATCACTGACGAGTGCCGACCACTCAGGTAGTTCGCGGACCACCTCTTCAGCCCTGGCGGGAGTGTCGACTGATAAATATCTAGTAGCGTGGAATGGCTGACTGTATCGAAAGCCTTCTTTAGGTCTAACGCTACTAGGACAGTCCTCTCGCAGGGCGGTTTTGGTTAAGCCCGCGATTTATCTGGGCGTTTATGACGGTGAGTGCAGTGGTGGTGCTGTGCACTCGTCGGAATCCGTGCTGATGTGGGGCTGGGGCCAGGTGTGTCTTATAGAGTGGGAGTAGGAGGGCTTCAAGTGTCTTCACTACTGGGGAAAGGAGAGTTATCGGCCGATAAGACTCCCCATGGTTGGCGGGTTTCCCAGGTTTCAGTAGTGGGACCACTCTCACTGCTTTCCACTTATCAGGGATGATGAGAGTGGCCAGGGACAAATTGAAGACCCTTGTGAGGAATCCTACTCCCAGGGGTCCCAGATGCTTCAGCATCAGCGCGTTTAATCCGTCAGGGCCAATGGCTTCCGATGATTTCGACTTGTTGATGGCCCCCTGAACCTCATCACCGGAGAAAGGTCGCCCTTATCGATCGCTGCGTGGTTGTGTACATATCCGAGTATGCTTTCAGCGGTCACTGTGGGGTTGAAATATGACAAATGTACCCACTTCATAGCTACAATTACATCCAGTTCACGGTTTGCATTGCAGCCAACAACAGTGTTTTTCGGTTTACGTTTTGGATTTTTGTTCTTAGCACCAACAGTTGTAAACATTTCATCATTAACCGAGTGCTGCTGCGAATCAGCAAGAGAAGGGTTATCCGACGGCACTGCAACGACGTAAGCAGCGCTGGAGAGTGCGTATTATGTTTTTGTGTTTCTACTGTATTAGATATTTTGGCATTAGGCGGAGCAGCGAGAAAGAGTTTATTGCAAACCTTAGCATTTCGTACGATATTGACTGGAGAGTCGGCAGCGGCTGCAGCAGCGGCAGCATTAGAGGTAGATGGAGCAGAAGAGAAAGATGATGGTGTTGAGTTAGAAACAAGTACTCGATCCTTGTTTTTTGTTGTTGCAGAATTATTGTCGTGTAATACATGTAAATGGTTGTGAAGGGCTTTTATATCATTAGCCAAAGCGGGAATAGTAGCAGCGACATCGAGATCGCAAAGTTTGTGACGAACGGCTTTTACCTCAAACTGTAGTTCTTCTACCTTTTTAATTAGATTTCTCTTGTCGGTTTGCAAAGAGCTAATTACAGCTATCATTTTCTCCTGATCATATCTAAGAGATTTAATTTCGTCGAAAACAGCTTGCAGGTAGATTTCTTGCTCGCTGCACTCCGCTGATGGATTCGGTCTTATGGGTACCGAAGTAGCTGGAAGCGATGAAATATTGGTGGTCCCAGAAATATTTTCATTGTTGTTGTCTGCATCTATTGGCGGAGAAACTGAGCGAGGCGACTGTAGGATCGAATTACGGCGCACTTTTGTGCATTGTTTACAACAATACTGCTTATTTATTTTCAGCAGGTACTCAATGTCAGCAGGCAATAAATTTTCACAAGTAAGATGATCAAATTCGCTGCACTTAACACACTGAATTTTTTTGTTTGGCTGCCCACGGTCAACCTTTTGACCGCATATGCATGGCATTGCGGATAAAAAAGTGTCCAAGTAAAACGATAAGCTAAATCGAGTCACTGTCGCACGAACGATTAGGTATATTACCAATAAAACTTAGTTAACGCGGGAGGTCCGAAAAACACGTCCGTTTACGTTCAACGTTAACTTTTACAGTGGCGATAACCCTTAGTCGGGAAGAACTTTATTCACTCCGGTACGTAGAACCAGCTGCTTTGACCAAGGTAGAAAGTAGGAGCTGGCGGCTAAAAAATTTGTGACGTTTATTGACCTGATACGGAATACCAAACGCCACAGCTACGGTGCTTTCAAATATTCAGTTTGATTTGTTGATACAATCATTTGAGTCTTGGATTTGGACCGGCATGCGAACACTAATTTATTTGCCAATTAATTGAAGATTTGTTAGAAAACTGTTTGGAAGGATAGCCATTTGTTTAAACATAACTATTACTATGTTAATTTCATCGTCGAAATAAAGCTGAAAAGTATTGAGATTAAGTACTTCACCTTATTATATATTGTTTGACACATTTTATACAGATATTCTTACTGAACAGTAGGACACCTGATAGCTTTCCATTATTTGTTTGTGTGTTAAGGCCAAATTTCTCTTCCAATAAATAGATATAGATTACATGTTTAACCACCTTCATAGCGGAAATTCATTCGGAGGTTGAATATATAATATATAAATTGTTTCTTTAAAAACACTCTATATAATAATAAGTATTATATCTACACAAATATTAAGCGATTACACCCAAAATTTGTTGAGAATAAATGACTGACATGACATTTCATTCAACAGATAGTAGTAGCAAAGCCGAATATTTGTTTGTCTTGATATAACCTATTCTTAAACTGAAACCATGAAATTTATAAAAATTTAGGGCATGAAAGTAAATTAATATACAGTCACTCACATTCAAAGTCGGGCAGATGCATACGAAAACTTCTACTCATAATATCTATGGTTTGGTGAAAGAAAACTCGTTCTACCTTTTTCTATTGTTTCACAAAAATTGTTTTATTTAAAAGCAAAAAAAAAAAAAAACAATACATTCCAAAGTCTCTTATAAAATATACACGAAGGCTTAACTTGAATAAGGTCACTTTTTATTCAAATTTGTACACAACGCAAAATTAATACTTCGTTGCTCCACCTTTTTGCTTTTCAACAGCTTGTAGCCGGATTGGCCTCAATTCCACTAACTTTTTGCAAACATCAGGGCTTATTTTATTCCATTCTTCCTGCAGAGCAATTTTCAATAGTTGAATTGATGTACACTGCCTTTCCTGCATCTGGCGACCTAATTCGTCCCACAAATGCTCAGCGGTATTGAGGTCGGGACTTTGTGCAGGGGTTTTTATTACCTTTGGACAGTTATATAACAACCAGCTCTTGACGTCATATGCGGAATGTTTGGGATTGTTGTCCTGGTAGAATTGAAAATTACTTTCGATGCCTAGTGTTCTCACGCTTTCTTTCAAATTTTGTTTCAAAATTGTTAAATAAACATGTTTATTCATTATTCCATCAATGAAATACAATTTTCCAACATTCATGAAAACTGTGAAGACTGCCTTCTTCTATTCTATTCTATTCCTCCCTTGAAAAAGCGCCGCTTTCCCTACCTTTACCGGCCACCCTAAGGACAATGGAGCCTGCTTATTAAGCGACATCACTAAATGATTTAGGTAGCCCGTCACTAATCGTGGGCATCTTCTTGTAAGCGTTGCGATCTCCCTAGATACTTTCCTCCGCGTACCACCTGGCCCACTCAAGCGCCCGAAAATACTTTTTAAATAACTGAGAAGCATTTTGGTTGTAGTAGCACTCCAGAATCTTGGTAGGCATACGTAGATCAGAGTAGGTTTGTCGTGGCTGCGGCTTAGGCGTAACAGAGACAACTACGAAACCCATGGAAAACTGAGGGAGCATACCTTGCTGGTTCCGGGTATTATGCATACGGTCCCCTACCTAAATAAAGCTGACTCCAGCTTCAGTGCCAGTGTCTCCACTCCCCGCCTTCTGACTCTTAAAGTTTTCGACCTTCGAGGTTGTCTCCCGTCTCCGGCTCGAGGGAGTATGGGGCTTCGCAACACTACTTTCAAGTGAAGTCAGATTGCAAAGGTTTTGACAAGACGGGGGTAGTCACGGTATTGACCTACTAGTCAAATCCTATAGTTCTCCTCCCAACGTACTCAGGTGACAGAATATCGCATACACCAGCTCAAAGATCCGAGATCGAAATATTTAGTAAAAACGAAAGTCCAAAAAGAAAGCAAAGATCACGTCGTTTAGCCTACACCCCCCGTTTAGCCTGGACCAAAACATTAAATCAAACAAGGAGAAGGTAAACAAAACATTCCCATGACAGCCGGTTGTACGGTAACGGAATGTCTCGGGTTTTTCCTGACCAAGGGCTGCCGCCCCAGTAAACTAGGCCTGTGAAGTGAACCGTGTATCATACCCCCTCTATTGTTACAGGAGCAATTTCTCGAAGCAATCTCGCTCCAAATAGTTCTCCGCAGGGCTGGTATTAAATTCAACCCTTGGCCAGAGGTATTTTATTGCTGCGTTTGCCACAAACGGCTCCATCCCAACTCCACCTCGGTTAGGTGCAACAAGTGCAAAGGGTGGAACCACTTTAAGACCTGTCAGACCTTAAATCACTATCAGGCCGCAACAACAACAGCGGAACGCACAGCAGACCCAACGTAGACAACCACACGCGTCGCTCACACCCCGAGTTACTACAGTCCCACCGAGATGTTGCAAGCTTCTGAAATTCAATTGTAACTGACTAGCGAGCATGAGAGATGAGATCGACGACTTTATGAGCCGTCAAGGAATTCCCATAGGTGCGGTCCAAGAAACCAAACTGCACGCTAGCTCTTCCCTGATTAACACGGACGGCTATAACGTGCACAGACAAGATTGCGAGCGAGAAAACGGTGGCGTTCATAGTCCACCACACGGTGCAGTATCGTCTGATGGACGAAGGCATCGACCGCAGGGACAGCACCTTAAAATGTCAAGGTCTATCTGTCCAGTCAGGCGATGCCGACCTCGAAATTTTTAATGTATACATACCCCCTGTCATCTGCTGCCCGGCCGAACACGCAAAACACTTGTCTTATTTATACCTCTCACAAACAAACTAAACTTGCTATAATGCTAAAATAGTGAAGATATGCTCGAGACGAGTGGAACAACATAAACAAAATAAGAATAATCGAAACTCGAATGTACGTAGCCAGCGAAATTTAAAACCTTCACTTTATTTTTTGAACACACCTCGTATATTTATATATTGTTTGGGTTTTTCATATATATGTACTAGCGAAAACCCGCCCGTTACGCTGGTCGTCTTTAAAAAAATCCAGATTAATTAATTAAATTAAGCCGAAAAATACTGTGTGTTTTTTATAAAAATTCTCGCGCATGAATAGTAATGAAAGAAGTTTTGAATAGTAGTAGCAATTAAAAAACGTTTAATGTGATTTACTTTATTACTTTTTTTATTGTAATGCTCTTTGGTATAGAATATTCTTCGTTTTTCCATGCGTTGTTGAATAAATGAACAATACCGATGGCTTGCCAACTCTTGAGCATGAAACATAAAGTTGGCCATGAGAAAAACATGGGTATTCTAAATCAATACCACAAATTGATAAAGTTTGGCCTTGCAAATTATTAATAGTAAACGCGAATGCAAGGCGAACAGGAAATTGAAGACGTTTGAATTCAAACGGCATATCCGATGGTATCATTGGTATTCGCGGTATTAAAACGTCTTCACCAGAGTATTTTCCATTCAAAATTGTTGCTTCAATGACGTTATTCATCAATCCATTACATAGTCGTGGTTGATTTATGTTTCGCAACATAATAATCGGTGCTCCTATTTTCAAGTTTAGCATGTGCATAGATGCGCTCCCCTTTACACATAAACAACAACATCAATCGTATGATACATACACTTCGTCGTGTACGAAAAAGCGGAGAAGGAGAAGAGAACTGTTCTATTCCCCTCCGCTTTAACCCAGCTATGTGTTCAGGTGCAAATGACTTTTTTGCGTGAAGTCTGATATAAAATAAGTTCTATTTACTCTTCTTAAATTTATATAAACTTTTCCAGGCGAAGTAAAAAAACTGGCATATATTTGCTTCAACCGTATATTTGTGAGTACACAGGTAATCTGCAAAAAATTAAGGAAACGATCACCAATCACGGCGGCAATGATACAATGAATTTTTCACTATAACTGACTTCAGATTAACGTTTATATAATAAGCGTATATGTAACATTTTAAGAATTTTTTTTTTAATTTTTAATAATAAGTGGTCTTCCTCTTCCTCTTCTTGCAGCTATTCCTTTTCCTCTTCCATCTCCAGCTCCATCTCCTTTCTTTATCCCGGAAACGGGCAGTAAAAATTACTTCACTTAAAAGCTTTCATCAACAGCTTCCATCTGATACCCATATTGTACAAACACATCCAAGGGTACCTTGGTCCACCTTTTCGGCTATATCTCGAGACTCTGGTCACTCAGAGATCTAAAAAATACTCTGTATTAAAGCACTCATCAGTAGCTTTGATTTGATACCCACAATGTAAAAACACATCCTAGGGTTACCCGGGTCCTCGTTTTGGCCTTCGGCAGCGCCACCTGGTGGCGAGTGGAATCAATAAGCATATTTTACTAACCTTCACCGTGGAAAAATATATATATATACCAAATTTCATAATAATCGGCCCAGACACACACGACCAAAATGTATTCAATTCTAATGAATGCTATGTGCGGTACAAAAAATACGTGCGGCAAAAAGCAAAAACACACTCGCTTAACCGACGCACCGAACACACACGCGTTATTGGATTTCAACCAAACTTCACCGAAACCTTTGCCAAAGAAACACCAACAATGTGTGAAACTTTCATTGTTTTCCTTAAACGAGTTGCTGAGATTACCCCGGACAAATGCACACTTTTTTTCGGCTTAATTTTTATATATATAGATTTATATACTAGTTAGTTTTGCTCTCTCATGTACAATATCATAAGAAAACATGAATTTTAAAAAACACCAGTCAAATTCACAGGGCCACCAAATCCAGATAATCTCCCCGAAGATGGAAAACTGAAATCAGAGATGATGATTAAAGATAATAGACGATACTATTTAGATTTGAAAGAGAATGCGCGCGGACGTTTCTTAAGAGTGAGTAGATACGAAAGACATCATAGTATGAATACTACGTTTACATTGAGCGCAAATACATAATCTAATAAATAATAATGATTTATTGAAAAGCTCATTAAAAGTTTTGCTTTCATCTAAAGTTCGCGAACTTTGTTATTCCGTTCCACTTTTGAACAAAAACGTATTTGGATTATGTGATCGTAGTATTAATATGCAGTGATTTAATTAGGATTTGTATAATTTTAGCTATACGTGTGTGCGTTTTCTTTTGGGATTCAGGTATCGCAGACCATAACAAGAGGAGGTCCTAGGTCACAAATAGCTATACCAGCTCAAGGAATGATAGAATTTCGAGATGCACTAACAGATTTGCTTGAAGAATTTGGTACCAACGATGGCGGGTATGTAATTGCAATAAATTGTAATATTGTTACTAAAACTATAAAGCTGTTACTGTTTAATTTTATAAATGATTTTACAATGATTTATTTGAATTATTTATTTATGCTATAGCCTAGACCTAAGGAATTACTAAACCCTTTCCTCCCCAACTTTTTTCCTGTGGAACGAAAATTTTTGTTGTAATTTTAATTCTTTTGTATTTGTTTAAGGAGCAATTGCCCAAAATTTTGAGTCGTCCCGCCCCACGGTTTGAGCGCTGCCGAAAGTTGCTTGTGAGCAACTTTGGGCAATGGTGGTATACAAAATAAACAAATTTTTCCTTTCGAACAACTTTTAATGATTTTTATTTATTTTGAAAAATTAGGTATGATAAGACAAAAAACTGTTTTTATTGTTATTACAGCAAAGGTGGACTTTGTATTTAAGGCATTTGGACCTTAGGGTTCCTGTCTTGGATAATCTGCAACGTCCCTTTTCACTAAAGACTACTCAATGTTCCATTTTATCGTAACGCTGTGAGACTGGAGGATTCGGTTGGAACCTGTACTTTTTCGGCTGTTGGGAAGACACGCTGCTTGATGGGGAGCCCAGGGATACTATCAAGTTAGCTCTTTCAACATTCGATGGTCGGCCTTTCCTTTTTCCGAGGAAGTAGTGGCAGAAAGCAACTCATGAGCAATTTCTAGTTGAAATTTTATTAGAGAAATATGCTTTTGCCTCGGATTTATCAGGCTTAAATGCTTTCTATACAATAGCCATGCGTTTGTAACGGATGTTCTGAGGCACCAATAGAAGATTCTCATGTACCACTTCTTTGAACGGTGGTTGACTTTGTAGAGCTCCATGAGCATGCCAGCCAAATCTACTCCTCCCATACCCTTATTGTAAGAAGCAACAATCGCTGGTCTTGCAACATCAATATAAGCTTTTTCCTTTGGATTCCAACATTTGCTTATACCAACAGGTTCAATGCTTTCACACGAGGATATACGTTGAACTGGCTTATTGTCAAACCACTTGACGCATGCAAAATTATTGTTGATTTCACATTTTATATCGAATGATCCCCTTCCTCGTTTTTTAACTCAGCGTAGCTGGCAATTGCTTATGCCGTTTTTACGTACAGTTCCTGTTGCAAATATGCCCATTTCTTTCAACGAGATCAGAAGGCTTACTGACGTAAACCAATTATCGAAATATAAAACTATATCCGAGGATAGGCCCAATCCATAAGCAGGACAGGTACCTTCACCAACATACAACGTAAAGTTGTACACTAATCCAGAGGTTCCAGCACGCGTAAACATTTTCAGACCCCGTTTATGAGGCTTAGCAGGGTTATATTGTTTAAATGACGATCGACCTGTAACAAAAATTTATACTAAGAAGTTCATTATGACATTTATGAATATATTACGCAATAATTTGTTCATCAATGCTTTGATATTCTTCCTGGGGTAGCTTCCAAAATTTTCTTTGAGACAGTCTAGTAAAGGACGTATTTTGTACAGCATGTCATAGTTCAAATCGTCTTTGTTGAACTGTTTAGTGTTATCGCTGAAATGTAAACATTGTTTTATTTTTTCAAACTTTCCGTGCGGTATTGAATCTGTTATAGCGGTAAGATTTAAATCTTTTGACCATGCCATTTTGAGTTGAGGCAATTTTAAAACTCCCTTGTGCAACAAAATACCAATATAGCGTTTAATATCTTCAACAGTGCATTTGAGCTCAATGCCGTGTATTTGCAGCGCATACAAATATGTTTGTTGTGTGATCAAATCAAAAACTTGGCTATAAAAAACAAACCGAAATATTCTACTGGCGTCATCACATCGTCGACCTTCAAAGTATTTTCTGCCCAACTGGTCTCCGAAGGTACAAATGGCCTTTTTCTCCACTTTAGTGTCTTGGGGTCAACTTTTTCAAAGCAATTATCAGCCACACAAGATTTCGGCTTACGTTCCTCTGCAATCATATTTTCGAGAAGGTCAATCTCTATAGTTTCCCCTTTTTGCACGAAATTCTTCTCTAGCACTGCAGAAATGTCATCCAACTCGTCATCACTTTCGTCGTCAGAAGAGGCATCCTAACCAAAGTTAAGAATTCTCTCAATATCGTCATTTGACAATCCTTTCTCTTTTGGGTCTCGTAACTAAGTACAAAAATATTTATTACCACAATGGCCCACAAGCAACATTGCAACTTGAAAATTACTCACCTGGTTAATATTTTTAACTGATCTCATTTAAATTCAGTTTCGTAAAGTTCAATCTTTGCTAAAAAACATGACTTATAAACTTTTTAAATTTTTTCATTATTATAAAAGTTGATCACTCACTTTAAAAACTCTTTTGAATTGCACAACAATATTTTCTGCGCTGCACTTGCTGTTTATTCAACATAACTTTGCTAAATGATCTGCAAAGGTTTTTTTTGGATGATATTTTGAGTAGATATATAAAAGTACCGTTATCATTTATTACGAACAAACAAAAGCAAAACGAACGCTTTCCGTAAGCTGCTAAACTGCCGAAGTTGCTCACAGGAAACGTTGGGATCGAAAGGGTTAATAAAATATATATGTACAACATGGGGTTCTTTGTAACTGATCATTTGGTTACTTCCTTAATTAGTTTCTGCAAATTGCTTTATTTAGCCTTTTTTCGTACGTCGGCTGAGATTGTGTTCGGTTAACTTGGCAGAGACACACTGATCTCACATAGATCTCAGTACCAGCCCATAGTGTTGCCAAGAGAAAGGAGGTCTTACGCTTGAATGCGGTTTACATTTATTTGCGCTTCTTGGTTGGTGGTTGTTAATTCTTCCGTTGTATGCATTCAGCTTTTATTTTAGGGTAACTTACTCAGTTCCTCGGTAGCTGACGTGAAAAGAAGGAAGGTTTTTCACGAATCATTCCTTCATAATTCTTTGTGACTTAGCAATGAGTGAATAATGCCGCGGCTGTAAACTGCTCTGTTCTACTCAAGGCGAAATGGTGAAAGGAATAGAAGCAATATGGCTGCTAACAACGATTTTCCGCGATAGTTTAGAGAAGTTAGTTCAGCTACCTTGGTACAAGTAATCTAGGAATCTGAAGCTAAGTAACTGAGAGAAGTATGAGGAGATATGTGACCCGCTTATCGATGATAGACTTATTTAGCTGGTTTTGTTAACCACGTTATCTCACCCGTTCCCTTAGATATCTTATTAGTTATCGCAGTTATTAAAACCTTAACGGTTACCTAGCGTCCTATGGTATGATAAGGGATGGTATCAACAAAATAAATAAAACTTTTAAAGAAAGACAGGCATTGGCAAACCTCCGAGTGTATTTCTGCCATGAAAAAGCTCTAAAAAGTATCTGCCGTTCGGAATCGGTCTGAAACTGTAGGCCCCTCCATTTGGGGAACAACATCAAGACGCACACCGCAAATAGGAGGAGGAGCTCGGCCAAACACCCAAAACATGTACGCCCCAATTATATACATACACTTGTATATATATAAAAGAAAGAAAAGAGTTTTAATAAAATTAGTGTCTTTCTTAAACAATTTTATCAAGCTCGATCAACCTAAGATTTTGAAAATTATAAATATCTCATATAACTGGCTTCCTTGCTCTGGGCAATGAATAACTCGATTAAATTTTTGTTAGAGATACTATGTATACATCTATGAAATGGTATGAATGTTACCCATAGAATAGACACCACTTATATCACAAACACGGATAATAACTTTGCCCCTTCCCACGAAATTTTTATCGAAATACTAAAAGTGCTGTATTTTCTATTGAGAGAAAATTTTTAGAATTCTGTGAAAAGGATGCCCTAAAAGGATATAAAGGGTGATTCTTTAAAAACAATAACTGGAATAGGAAGGATCAGTAAAGCAAAATACAACAACCTTCAACCTCGAGTTTTTGGTTTTAAATGGGTTATTCCGGGCGTTTGTTTCAAAAAGTATATTAAAAGTATACCTTCCAAATATTACATGTTTGGGTACTATAGAATACGTATGTAAAATAGTTTTTCGACATTCGAATTCATTAGAAAGTTACAGAGTACAATAGGCCAAGTCTTTGAAAAACGCGCTCGTAGACGAGCATTTTCCAAAGCGACTGCCATCATAATTCGAAAACTATTTAACCGGTTCCGGTGAAATTTATATGACATATTTTCTATTTATACATATCGCGACTGAGACAGTTGTGCAACGAGTCAGATGCAATTGCGATCTTTTGTAAACAATAGCATCGTTTTATTTGATTATGAGTGAGCACATTTCGCTGCCAGTGTCGGCGGCTCGATCTCCTTCGATCGTTCGTTGACTTGCAAACTCTGCTTGGGTATATTAGATAAACGAGGTTGTATTTTTTTGTAGAGGTTGTATTCAAAATCGATTTGTGGGACTCAGCTTTCGGCTCACCGTACTAAAAGTCCACCCCGGCTCCATTTCCATTTTTCGTGGAACTACTGTCAGATATTGCCTTTTTACGAAGATTTGCGGAGACGTTCCGCTCAACACAACTTTACGAGTATTTGATTTGCCAAATTGAAAACAGCAGCTCAGTTTTCTTTTGATGGATATTATCAACCTTAAGTTGACACCTTATTCCATAGGCCATCACTTTCGGTTTCAAACTGCGGAGAAACAAAATCAAAACAATGTGTTCGTCTTCAATGACGTCGTATGCACAGAAGGTACAGTAAGGATCGTCTTTATGTCCGAATATATACAAGTAAAATTTAAAACATCCCTGTCCTGTCAGTATTTGGAAAAGGTGGAAATACACTTCCCCATGTCCTCTGTCTAGCCAGTTTAGTACAGAAGGAGTTAGGTAATAAGTCCTGTATCCGTTTATCCTCCTTTTGCTTTAACTTGTTGGTACAACTGCTGCTTTTTGTTGGGTAAGTTTTCTGACCTTTACTGTAGTATCTGTCTAAAGTAGGCCACTGTTTGCTTCTGGGGTTGCATGCGACACTTTGTCATACAAGAACTGTGGTTTTGTGAATAGATCGCATATTAACATCCTTCAGAATTTCATTAATCTCCCTTATCTTCCCTCCAAATATATCCCAGTCTAATGATGTAGGGATCATATCCAAGAGGAATTTGTAGCCAGGGTCCAGAAACTGTAACCTACGTAGTAGTTTGCTCTGGGGGAGCGACCTTATGACACTCCTATTATCGGTTCTTTTTTTACAATACGTTAGTTTCTTCACAAGCTTTGTTTGTGTGTTTTGAAACTCACTAATCACACTTCAGATCTTCACTTCCATGGCTTCACTGTACTATGCACATGTGGTTTCGGTCTTCGGATTCGCTCAAAGTTTACTAGCTTCGAGCAAAGTTGATAATGCATATTTAAAATATTTACATGTTCATTGGTAACTCAAAATAACATAAGACAATCACACGGGTCCACGCACGTAATTGACAGAATAATTCCCGGTATGTATGCGGAATCCCAAGCTAGGGCTTGATAGCTTTGATATATTTGCAAGATATCTTTATTATCTCTTTATTGATATATTTGCAAGATATCTCTCGCATATATATACTTATATAAAATGGCGCATACACGCTTTTTGGGTGTGTGGTCGAGCTCTTCCTCCTTATTTAGTGTGCGCCTTGATGTTGTCCCACAAATGGAGGGACCTACGGTTTCAAGCCGACTCCGAACCGCAGATACTTTTTTATGAAGAGTTTTTTCATGGCAAAAATACACTCGGAGGTTTGCCATTGCCTGCCGAAGGGCGACCGTTACTATAGAAAAAAACTTTTTCTTCATTTGGTCTTTCACCGAGAAGCTACGTTCTCTCTGAATTCACGCACCAACCCATTCAGCTACGGCGGCCGATTCTCGCATAAACAACGCAAATGTGTAACGACTGGATTCCCGACGTACGAAAAAAAAGTTATAAAAATTAAACGCGATTTCTAAGCGACTTCAAATTTATATTTTATTATAAAAAAATTTAATAAGACTGAATTATTACAGATTTTCTAAAGACTGATTAAAAAGTTGAAAATTTTGATGACAGTTTTTTCTTGTTTATTCAATGTTTGTGAATTTTGTACAAAACTTAGTGACTTATTTAGTACGCCCAAGTTTAGGCGTGGTATCCATAACGTAATATATGTATACGCATCAATACTGTATGAACACCGTATGTATGCATTGCCTCCAAAAAAATATTGATACTTTGTAAAGTTATACTTTGCAAACCTGTTGACGTTTTGGAACCTTTTATTTACTTTAATATTAATGGAATATTTAAAATTAAATATAATATTAAATACAAATATCTAATAACGATAAATACAATTTCATTAAAACCTACTTTTCATCGCTCTCTGAATTTTTTTCCTTTGTACATACATGTACAATTGTAGAATAGTCTGCACATTATTTGCATTGCAGCTGCTAAAACAAGCAAAAAACGAAGAAAAACACACAATTAGATATTGCATCAGTGACGCCAGCAAGAGGAAACGGGCAACCGCGGTAATAGGGCAGGCACACGAAATTTAGCGAAGTCCTCAACCATCTGTGCGATCCTTCTGCCAGAAAAATGTGACACACAGATGGCGCTCCAAGCAGCAAGAAGGCGTTGTTCCTAAGCAACGACAGGTGGGCATTCCCACTACTTAGGACTAGTAGCGGCAGGCTAATCACTTACCCTGTCAGAAATCAAAACAATTCAACGAAACCAACGCAAGACTGAGTCTTGTCGAGGCTCTATGCTCCCGAGAGGAGTGAACAAGAAAAAAAAACATGTACATATATTGCATCACCTTTTTTAGTAATGCTTTGGTTGCTTTGTTTTCGGGAACATCAACGATACTTTTGGGAGCACGATATACAACAAAGCAAGCGGCAAGAAACATCTGCCATCTGTCGTTTTTTTTTTTTTCATTTATGAGCGGCCGACGACCGCAATCTTAAAAATTTTCATATTTTAGTGATCAAATTAAATGTGATACCTCCGATTTTCAGAATTCAGTCCTTTTTAATTTTCTCATGCTTACATATTATGGGCATGTAGGTTGCCAACATACAGGGTTTGATTGAAAAGTAATGAGCCTTATTTTTTTAAGCAGTTTTATTAAACCTTTTGGCTTATGCAACTAATATTCTTCAAAATAGGACCCTTGAGCGTCAATACACCGCTGGTAGCGGTCCTTCCACTGCAGGAAACATTTTTTAAACTCATCCGCCGGAATCGCGTTCAATTCGGCTGTCACAGTTTTTTAGATCGCCTCGATGGAGTCGAAACGCCTCCCCTTCAATTTTTTTTTCAGGCGCGGGAACAAGAAGAAGTCCGAAGGGGACCGGTCTGGGCTGTAGGTAGGGTGGGGAAGCACCGGAACCGCCATCTTGGCCAATGCAGAGGTGCAGAGGCAGGCGGTGTGCGCCGGCGCATTGTCGTGATGAAGGGTCCAATTGTTGACGAGGTCGGGCCGAACCCGGGCTACGCGGTTTTTCAGCCGAAGGAGCACTTCTTTGTAAAATGCCGCGTTTACGGTACTTCCTGGAGGTACAAACTCCTTGTGGACGTTGCCTCGAGAGTCGAAAAAGATGATCAGCATGGTTGATCGCTGCATTTTCGCCACTGCAAAATCCTAACACACTTTTAAAACAGCTTTCTCGCGCGGAGGGATGTTAACTGCACCGCTGTTGCCAGCGAACTGGGACCGGTTTCTAGTGGAAGGGGAAGGTACAACGATAACTTTCCCCCACCAGCCGATTCGGTTGATCGCTTGGCAGACGCTCCGCGCAGGAAGGCTCATTACTTTTTTAATCAAACCCTGTATAGCATACCTGTTCTGATATAAACGTATTATGATCTACCACTGCAGGCATGCTTCACTTCCAAACCTATATGAAATCAAATTCTAAAAGTCAAAAGGCTTATTGTGAGGCTTCTTGTCATACAGGGTTTTTTTTATAATTTTTCTGAATATATTCCTAAATTGGGTTTTGCATAATACACAATCTTATCTCTTCTCTGGCAGAGTATTCCTAAATTCAGTATTCGGGTTTCCCTTCATACAGTTACTGAATTATGTATTATACATACATATAAAGGGTCCGCCATATAACTTTACGGAATTAAAAATGCTATAAAAAAGAAACTACTCAATATTTTCCCAAACTGTTTTTTTTATTTTGAAGTACAATCCTTCCGGTTAATGATGGAACACTACTTCATTCATATGGCTGCCTCGGCTAGCCATGCACCATCCCATACGATCGGTCCAATTTTTCAACACATTTTCGATTGTATGCGGCTGTATTTCAGCTATGACATCGCGTATGTTGGTCTTCAGTGCATCAATTGTTGCTGGTTTGTTGGCATAACACTGGTCTTTGACGGCACCCCAAAGATAATAATCCAACGGCGGCCAAACGATATCAGAATTTCGGCTGATAATGCGATCTTCGAAGACAGTGCGCAAAAGATTGATCTTAGCATTCGCTGTGTGGCAAGTAGCGCCATCTTGTTGGAACCAAATGAGCGTATACACAACCATTTTCGTTCAGCGGAAGAATAAAACTAATTTTCTGTCAAATCAGATGACAGCTAAGTGTTACCATTCTTCAGATAATACCTAGTTCAAATCCGTAACGATAGATGGCGGGCCCTGTATATGTAAAACATAATTAGTTTGTTATAGACCTAGGAACATATGAAAATGAAACCATGTTTTATTAAGTTTTCTAAAGTGATGTCCAAAATTTTAAAAATATAAATGCAATAGTTCTAAAAGTTATAAAATATGTAATTACGTTAGGGAAAGACCGCATGCGAGGTTTTTCCGTACCAACGCTTATGGCGAGCGACTGCTTTTTTTCGATCATTCGTTTGCCAACGAAATCGAAGTCAGCTTTCTCTTAATCGCTCGTTTGTTCCATCGCAAAACATGAACGCTGGTGTGGACTCTTTTATTTAATTTTAGTTGACATTTAGGAATAATAAAACATTTATATAGGAAGAAATTTCGCCGCGAATGTTATCTATGAAAGCTGCAAGTGTTTCAATTATAAAAATTCTATCTTTGAGGTGGTTCCACAAAAAATTGTCCAAGCCATTAAAGCAGCGATGTTGGCAGGAAAATTGCTCCAGAATATCGTGAAATTATTGTGTGGCATGTCGTACCTTCAATTTTAGGCCAAAAAAACGTTATTTTTCTTTACAGCAGCATTAATTTCAATTGAACATCTGGGATGATCGTGAACTACTGTGTTGGTATTTGTATGGAGGCAGTATACCCAAATTGGCGATTCAATTTTTTAGTCCAGGCTCTGTTTGACGATTATAACGACCCAAAATATCTACAGAGAATTGACAGTATAACCAAAACAAGACCTGCAATAAATTAAAACAATATTCGACTCCAAAAAAACTGCTTATTAGAATGCCATTGCTTATGATAACATATTTTCGTGAAAACATGTATGTACGTATATTCTTCTTGCATCTACAGGGTGAACGATATGAAGTGTTACCAACTTCACACTGCTTGTATCTGTAAATCAGCTCATGACATCAACGTCAAAATTGCTCGAATGACAGCTCAATATATTGTTTATAAGCCATCAAAAGCATTTGAATCTCAGTTTTGTTGATTTTTTTTTTTCTGTGATGGAATTCAAACGTAATAGTGTGATTGCGTTATATTTGGCTAGAAAATCACAACCAGCCATTGTTCGTGAGCTCAGTCACCTCAAAGTGAATAAAATGTTTGTGTATCGCACTATAAAACGTTACAATGATACTGGTAGCATTGCAAAACGCTATGGAGGTGGACCAAAAAAAAACGCAACAACGCCAGAAATGGTTCGAAAACTGAAGGCTCGACTTGAACGAAATCCACGTCGAAGTGGAAGAAAAATGGCCAAAGAACTGAAAATATCGCAAGACAGTATTCGACGCATATTGAGCAAAATGAGCTCAAGGTCAAGGCTTACAAGTTCCAAAAAGCACACGATCTTTCACCCCAGCAAAAAAAAGTTCGGTGCGAAAGAGCAAAGGAGTTGTTGCGCTTGCACGAACGTGGCGGATTTCCTAACATTGTGTTTTCTGAAGAAAAAAAATTTCCCAATTGAGTAGTTCATAAACACTCAAAACGATCGTGTTTACTTGACCGAATGCTCATACGAGAATTTGAGCCTACGTATGGCCACACGAAGCAATTTCCCATCGCAAGTAATGGTTTGGGCCGCAGTGACCGCTGATGGACGCGCTCCAATCGTTTTTATCGAGCCAGGTGTCAAAGTGAATGCGACTTATTATCGGGAAAATGTTTTAGAAGCTGCTTTAGAGCCGTGGACACGCAAGCATTTCGGTCGTAGACCGTAGACGTTCCAAAAGCACTCGGCACCGTCTCATAAAGTTGGTGTGAACCAAGAATGGTTAAAAAATCATGTTCCACACTTCATTTCGTCCACACAATGGCTTTCGAATTCGCCAGACGCAAATCCGATGGACTATTCCATCTGGTCCATTTTGGAGAGCAAGGTGAGGACTAAAAAATATGCCAGCATGGATGCGCTGAAAAAAGCGATTATACTAGAGTGGGCTAAATACCTCAAGATCATATTCGTGCAGCATCCAACTCATTTTTTGACTGTTTGAAGGCTATAGTCAAGGCAAAAGGTGGCCACATCGAGCTAAAGTGAATATATGTTAAAACTCCAATCATTTTTGAATAATTTTGTCTTTGAAATCAATAAAAACTAATTTCACACAAAAAAGTTATGGTTCAACCTGTAAGATCCACTTCGCTAAGATAATTCTTAAATATCATTTTCTTAGCTTCACATTCCTTGGTGGCCCATAGCTTCGTTAACAATTTTTCTCCACTTTATTCTGTCCATGGCTTCATATCTCCAGTTGTGTACGTTTATTACCTTAAGATCTGATTAAACGTCATCTAATCATCTCTTTCGTGGGCGCCCTCTTTTTCTTCCTCCAATGGGTAATAAGCTCTCCTAGCGTTTCGCTTTTTCGGCAAGCGCAGTACGTGCCCAATCCATCTAATCCATTGGGCTTTGATAAAACGTATTACAGTTTGTCTATGAAGAATTTCTTCGGTTTCATGGTTGTAGCGAATGCGGTAGGAGTCGTCTATTGTTTTTACCGGACCATATATTTTCCTTATGACGCGCCTTTCGAAGCATTTCAGCGTCCATATTTCTGCGCCACATGTAAGGACGGGTCGTATCAGTGTTTTGTACATTCTTTTTTCTGTGCTCTGGACAAATCTTTTGATTTTAATAGTTTTTTGTTAGAATCGTTGGCCTTATTTGCAGTCTGGATTCCGTCGTTACTAGCTAGCCCCGAGTCTTTGTCTGCCGATAGTTTAAAACCTAAGTATTCAAATTCAGTGATATTTTTTAAAAGTTGTTTATATTTAGTTAGATCATTGCGTCTAGTATTGTTGGCTACTCGCATCATGTATTTAGCTTTCTCAGTATTTACATGTAGTAAAGCTTTTGCATTTTTTCCAACAAGTTTAAAGACGTGTGTAAGAGTGTTTCGGTTTTTAGGCATAAAAAGAATATCATAAGCGTAGGCATATATCGGAAAATCATTATTAAAAAATGTTCCATTCGAGCTTATTTCTTGAACTATTGTATGTAGCATTAAATGAAATATACAATATGATAATGTCTTTAGCTTTCTCAGTATTTACATGTATTAGAGCTTTTGCATTTTTTTCAACAAGTTTAAAGACGTGTGTACGAGTGTTTCTGTTTTGAGGCATAATAAGAATATCATCAGCTTAGGCACATATCGGAAAATCATTATTAAAAAATGTTCCTTTCGGGCTTATTTCTTGAACTATTGTATGAAGTATTAAATCTATATATATAAAAATGAAATGATGTTCGTTTGTACGCATTTTTTTGGGCCGATACGAGGCCAATTTTATTCGTTCTTTTTTCTTATTATAGGGATCCACTAGGGGAAGGTTTTTAGCAAAAAAAAATTTCTTTTAAATATTTTCTTCATATAAAAAAAAGAAAAAATCAAAATATTGTACAAAACAAAACTTGCTCGATTGTTAGATTAAAGTAAGTTTCGAATCGACATTCATTTTATGTGTACAACTTTTTTTGAATTTTTCGTTATTGTATACAGAAATTTCAAATGATTCGAATGAAATTTTTTTTTTTTTTTTTTTATTTCTTCCATAAAATATTACACCTGTCGTTAGACAATAAGTAATTTGATTTACAAAAAGATGGAATGAGAGTGATATTGAAGGGCCAATGCCCCCAAGCTCATTTAGAAGAAATATATACATATTATTTAAAAACAAGTGGTTAACAAACAATGACATATACGATTAGTTGACAATTGATTACAAGGATTTTGCAAGATCTGTTGGTGTTTGACGGTTAAGCCGACTTTGGGTAGATTTTTCTTTATTTGGTAGTCTTCTCATCATAGGATTTGTATGCGTTAATAGTCTATTTATGTGTCTTCTGCTAGCGCTTTGTATTGTTTCATCAATAGTATCGATGTCAAGGTCGCGATGAATATCTGCGTTAGGTATGTACCAAGGTGCATTAGTTAAGGTCCTAAGTATTTATGAAAATAATGTTTCAATTCAATTGAGCAATGCTTTCTTTGACCAATTCTATATGGAAATGAATGCGTTTGCAAACGATGTTTTCGGCTATGAACAAATGTTGGAATCGAATGAAAAAGGAAAGAAACGCGAAATGATAAACAAAATTCTTGGAAAATTTAAAATGAATGGTGCTTCATTGGAAAAATTCAAAGGTAATAAGAACATACACAAGATAAAGTTAGAATTCGAATTTTTAGATTTATTTTGTTTATTTCTCATTTTTTCAGAAGTACACCACACAACAACTCATTCCAACTCTGATTTTGAAATCCTGTTGGAATTGGTGATCGATAATTTTGTCACTATAATGGTCAATGGAAATTTGCGTGTATCAGACCCTGCATATTATTTACCATATCAACTTTTTATGGAACATATGGACCAAATGAACACAAAAAATAATTTAGTTTTGTTTTGATTTTTTGTAACATTTTGGTTTTCAGTTAATACAATAAAAACAATACTGTTTTTTCGTGAACACAAAATTCTAAATTTATTACGTTGTTTGTTTAGAATTTTTTTAGAAAAAAAGTAAATTTTTTGGTTTTGAGGAAATTTGTTTATTGTTGCTATTTGTGAAAGCGTAGATATTTGTAAGTATTTGACTATAATCCTAAAAGTTAATGGAATACCACTATGACACATAGAAAACATTTTTTCAAAGGGGTGTTTTTCGAAAATTATAAAAAAAATTGTTTTCAAAAATTTTGAAGAAATAAAGTAAAATAATAAAATTTCGGAAGCATGAAATTTTTTCAAAACCAAATTTTCCTCAAAAAGATAAAAGAAATTTCTTCGAAGAGATGTTTTTCTAAAATTACAAAAAAAAAAAATTTCAAAAATTTTAAACAAATAAAATAAAATAAAACTTTTTCAAGGGTATGAAATTTTTTCCAAACAAAATTTTCTGAAAACCAAACAAAATTAAAAAAAAAAATGGTGTTTTCAAAGCATTTCATATTCCACTATTAATAGAGAATACATTTTTTCGAGGGGGTGTTTTTCAAAGCGGAAAAAAATCTTTTTTAACAAATCAATTTAAACTTTTACAAAAGTATGAAATTTTTTCAAGAACAAAATTTTCTCAAAAACGTTAAATTAAAAAAAAAATAGTTTTTTCAAAATATTTAATTTTCAGCAATTAACTGAGAAGAAATTTGTTAGAGCGAAGTGTTTTTCAAAACTTCAAAAAACACTTTTTAACCAAAAAAAATAAACCTTTTTTCAAAAACAACAGGAATGATAACATTGCCTAAGTGTATTTCCAAACATAGTTCAACATTACAAAAACCATGATTGACTCAGCGAAAGAGCAATTTTAGCTGGGAAAAATAAGGACGTCAATGATATAAATTCAGCTATTTTAGATCAAATACCTGGTGACATAGTTGCGTATAAGTCAATGGACACTATTACTGATCAAGATGAGGTCGTAAATTATCCAACTGAATTCTTAAACTCACTCGATTTGCCATTCTTACCACCTCATAATTTACGATTAAAAATTGGAGCACCGATTATTATGCTGCGCAATAGTAATGTGCCCCGACTTTGCAACGGTACCAGACTCGCTGTGAAGAAGCTAATGGGTAACGTTATCGAAGCAACAATTTTGAAAGGGAAGTACAAAGGAGAAGACATTTTGATACCCTGAATTCCACTGATTCCGGCGGATTTACCATTCGATTTCAAACGTTTGCAGTTCCCTATTCGCCTTGCCTTCGCTATGAGAATTAATAAGGCGCAAGGGCAGTCTCTACAAATGTGCGGTATTAATTTAGAATACCCAATTTTTTCTCATGGACAATTGTATGTAGCTTGCTCACGAGTTGGCAAACCATCGTCATTATTCACGCGAAAGATGAAAAAACCAAAAACGTTGTCTACCAAAAAGTGTTACAATAAAGTTCGAATGAAATTGTATAAAAGAATTTGCTTTGTTTCGTATTAATTTTATTCTCTTTCAGCAAATCATTGAATTTATCGTCTAGCGAAGCGGGCGAGGGTACGCTAGTTGAATATAAAATATGATAATGTCTCTCCTTGTTTTACACCAGTTATGACTTGAAATGGATCTGGTAGGCTTCCTTGCACCAGCACTTTACGTGTTGTGTTCGTCAATGTACAGAGAAGCAATTAATTAAATTCAAAGATATTCTAATTTTCTGAAAGCAGTATTTTATTTGTTTTCTATCTATACTGTCAAATGCCTGTTTAAAGTAAACAAAGAGGCAAAATATATCAATGTAATATTCGTAAAACTTTTCAAATATCTGATGCACAGTAAAACCTTAATCGATCGTTGAGCGGCTGTTTCTGAAACCACATTGGGAATCGCCTGGATTTCTTCATCATAAATATTCAATCTCTATAATAAAACATTAGTAAATACTTTATAACCAGTATTAATAAAAGATATGTCTCTATAATTTTTGCATTCAGTTTTATATCCTTTTTTGTGTATAGATATTATACTATTATTCTATATTTACTTTATGAAATATTCGTTTATGTAGTTCTTGTCCAACAAATTTTTAAAAGCTCTGCGTGTATTTCATTTTCACCTCAGCTTTTATGATCTTAAAATAAAAATTAACACTATTCGCAATTTGTAATTCTCTAAGGACACGGTTAGCAAAGAAGGGTGCGACATATTTATTTTAAAATCTCGGAAATAAGTTCATAGCTGCCTTACAATGCACAACATCCCTACGGAATCTTCAGGCTAAAATTTCTAAGGGAGAGAGCTATATGATGATATCATCTATAACAACCATTTATTGGCCAACAGATTGATTAGAAGAACTTGTGCGCACCATCTAAAAACAGTATACAGTCCACATAGTATAAAAATTCCCGTCAGTGTTACAGAGAATTCTTAATTAATTTGAGCTATCCTCATTAAATAAGGTCGTGCGATTAGAAAATTTTTTACTGCGTAAGTAAACGCAGTGATTAAAAATCGTAAGGTCTACTAATTGACAATTGACTTTTTCCCTTTACAGTGGAGACTGTTACCGGTAAAACAGAATGTGTAGAATGTAAAATTGATAAATGATTAGAAATTTAACGCAAATACTTCGGAAATATCAAAGTTTCGCAAGTACTGCGCATTCTTAATAGTAATGTACGTAGCCAAATTTGGTCTGAAAAAATCGTTTCGCAAAGGTAAGTATGATACATTATTTTGAGAAGAATCACATTCCTGATCAACCAATTCTATCAGTAAACGAATATTTATAGGACTATTTATGTTGCTTTGGGCAAAAGTTTTGAGTGCTGCTCACATATGTGCACAAAGGGTTTCAATTAGTGCGTTTAATATTTTAACTGCTTCAAGAGAAAATTTCAAAAAATTTTTGTATAAAAATTAGCTAGAATGAAATTGAAAATCTTCAAAGGAATAGTGGTTAAAGCCCAATATCATGTAACGAGTGCGATAATTACTTATCTCCTCTGTATATATCTCATACTGAAAGTAAATGGCGGTGAAATCACAGTGTGTTGCTCTAAATTGATCTATGTTTTTGAAAATTATTGATAAGGCAAACCAATATTTATTTATCTCATAAGCGTGGAGGGCGATCTATTATATATGCTGCTACAACATCTATTAAAACAGACTATACTGACTTTATACGATTTGCTGGAGTTTAAAGAATAATGTCGTTTCTTAAAAATCCTCAAGCGCGACTGTAGTAGAACAAGCATCCATATGTTTCCCTTATCAATTATATGAAGCTTTATTCGTTTTATCAGCGAAGAAATATAGGGTGGGCTATGTAAAATTTGCTTTTTGAATCGGCTATAAAAAAGAACTAATCAATATTTTTTCAAACTTTTTTTTTATTTTGAAGATTGAACATTGTCATTTATGAATGAAAAATAATATCGTTCAAATGACTGCCACGACTGGCTTTACAGTAGGCCATTCGATCAACCCAATTTTGAAGCACATTTTCGATTGTTTGGGCTCCAATTTCATGAATGGCAACTTCGATTTCGTGATTTAAAGCATCAATCGTCTCTGGATGGTTCCCATAGCATTTGTCCTTAACGGCTCCCCACAAAAAATAGTCCAACGGGCTTAAATCACAGCTCCGAGGCGGCCAATTGATATCGGTTTTGATTATTCGGTTTTCAAAAACGGTTGCCAAAAGTTCGAGTGTAACTTTGGCATGTGACAAGTTGCACCGTCCTGTTGAAACCAAATGTCGTCCATGTCATCCTCATCAATTTTTGGAAACAAAAACTCGTTGAGCATGTCACGGTAACGTTCGCCATTTACTGTAACCGCGGCTCCCCGCTCATTTTCGAAAAAAATGGCCCGATGATGCCGCCAGACCAAAAACCGCACCAAATAGTGACTCGTTGTGGATGCATTTGCTTCTCTACAGTAACGTGTAGATTTTCTGAGCCCCAAATCCGACAATTTTGCTTATTGACGTAGCCACCGATGTGAAAATAAGCTTCATCAGAAAAGATGATTTTTTGGTAAAAATGCTCATCCTTCTCAATTTCAATATTTCCCAATTTTGTTCAAGCGTATAGCGTCCCATTTCGTAAATGTCAAACCTTTAAGTAAATTATGAACACATTTGACATGCCATTTGTATTACCATTCTCGAAAAATAGGTGGTTCAAAAAGCAAACGCTATATGGCCCACCCTGTATATACTATTGAAGCTAAACTGCGGGAAGTAAGATTTAAATTAGCTCGAGGTGAATTTGATGAAATGACGGAAAATGTGCATTCTAAAATGCAAAGATTCTGAAGTGGTCTCAGAAGTAGCACACAAAATACAGTACTTGCATTAGTGGTTCAATGTAGCCTAATTCTGAATTGTTATGCGTAATAATATGTTGACCGTGAGATTATTTTCACACTTTATAGACATATGTTTCGTTAACTCCTAGGTGATGTACATTCGTTGTTTAATAATGAAAATGTATAGTCGTATGGTAATCACTCATGTAGAAAAAAGTTTGAGGTGGAATTTGCCAGGAAACTAATTATAGTATACGAGGGGGGTTCAATAAGTACTTTTGTAAGAAATGAAGACACCATTTAAAAAAATATTTTAACATAGTCTCTATTTGGAAAGATAAACTTCTTCCAACGCTCCGGCCATTTTTTAACTTTTCCAAAAAATAGGATTTGTCGAACTCTCCAAAATATGCCTCTATCTCGGCGATGACTTCCTCGTTTGACCTAAATTTTGTTCCCGCAAATGGTCTTCATGTTAGGGACCAAGAAAAAGTCGAAGGGAGCCAAGTCGGGTGAACACGGCCTCCTTCAATTTTTTGTGAAGGCGATCCAATAACTTGCTGTAGTATTGTCCCGAGATCGTTCCTCCTTTTTCTAAAAATCCATGGTGATGTCGCCGCTCGCATCCCAAAAATCGTCGCCATGACTTTTCCGGCCGATGGGACAGTCTTCGCCTTGTTTAGAGCAGATTCACGGGGAGCATTGTTTTGATTATTCCTTGGTTTCTGGTGTGTGATGATGAATACGGGTTTCATCAACGGTGACAACTCGACGCAAAAATTTCTTCTGATCTCGCTTAAATTGCTTCAAACGCTGCTTCGAAATTAACAGCAGCATCCGCTTGTTGTTGCTTATAAGCAATCGCGGTATCCATCGGGCCGAAAATTTTTTCATTGCCAACTCGTTACCATTGTTACTTCGCCCACTTTTATTCGTCGATCAGCTAGAATCATGTCGTGGACTTTTTGAATGATTTCCTTGGTAACCACATCTGCCGGGCATCCTGGTCACTCCTTATCAAAAACGGATGTTCGCCCACGTTTAAATACGTTGAACCAATATCTAACAGTGGTCATAGATGGCGATGTGTCCCCACAGACAGGATCCTATTTTGCCTTTATCTCTTCGCATTTTTTCATCCAAAAACAAAAAGGGAATTGCTGAACGATACTATTCTTTTTCCATCTTAGTGAAAATCACGCAACACGTCTTACTGGAATAGCAGCCAAATCCAAACTAACCTATCAATCAGTCTGAAATTTGTTTTGTCGTCGTTTGATAGATGACAGCACACACATCCTGTTATCAAACACGGGTACTTATTGTACCGCCCTTGTACATTTATAAATGTTAGAGCTCGAGATACATATAACGGGTGATTTTTTAGCTATTATCTTTTTAAACAGTTGGTTTAAACAGCTGACGCACGTTTTGTATTTTGTTTCACTGTCAAACATCTTCAGTTTGGTCAATAATTTAACCATGAGTCGTCTTACAAACGAACAACGCTTGCAAATCATTGAATTTTATTATAAAAATATAAAAATTTTATTGTCAGTTTAATCGACACACTGAAGCGGCTATTCAAGCTATTGTGACTAAATTTAGAACCAAATTTACATTATTGGACATAAAACCAGTAACACGCCACCACAGTGCAAACTGAAGAAAATATCGCAGCTGTATCGGCCAGTGTTATTGATAACCATCAATTATCGATTCGTCGCCGTTCGCAGCAACCGAAATTTTCATTTTTTTGGAAAAATGTCTGCCAAAATTCCAATTTTTACTTTTTTTTTCTTTCCTTCGGCCAAGCACGAGTTTATGGTCTTAACTAAAAAACTTATTTTTGTTTTTTCATTTTTGATGATCCTGTCAGGAGTTATGACCGCACATTGGCCCCACCTTTTTTTCGAGGGGTCACCGGAAATGACGTCACAAAGGAGGAGTTTTAATTTTTTTTTTTGAAAATTTCAGAAATTGTTCTTTAAATATGTATCTATAGGATTTTTCAGTAAGAGCGCTTCAACTTTTGAACTTTTTTGAATAAAACACAAACGGTTTGACTTTTTTAACTAATTTTTTTTTATTATCGAGTTTGAACATATACATTTAAGTATGAAATTCGATTTCTTTTGCATGACCACCGCGTGCACGTTTTACGAAGTCCAATCGTTGAACCCAATTTTCGACCACTCTTTTGCATAAATCGGCCGAAATTCCAGCAATTTCGAGTTCAATATTGGCTCTGAGCTCACAAATCATCGCCGGCTTGTTACTGTAGACCAATGACTTCACATAACCCCAAAACGGGACGGCTTGTTAAATGGACCGTAAAATGGCCGTAATGCTCTTAAAGCAGCAGCAACAGAAAGATTATTTTCATAAAAAATTTGCACGATTTGCAATCGTTGCTCAAGTGTGTAGCGTTCCATGATGAAATGTATACTAATGAAGTTTACAAATGACAAGCGAGAAATAAAAAATATTGCGTCGTTCGCCCTCCCTATCGGAAAAAAGTTGAAGCGCACCTATTGAACAACCCTATATAAGACAGAAAAAAACATGAATCAAATAAATAATTTTTTACATAGAAAAAAAAAAATTAAAATTAGCCTTTTTTTACCCGACGAAACCCATGTAACCCCTTAATGAAGTTAGTTCATTTTATTCATGTAAATATTAAAAACAAAAGTTTTAAATTTTCATTCGAAATGGTCACCATTGTCTTTTACATAAGCCATCAAACGTTTAGGTCCTTCAGCAATACGCACGGTTTCCAGGGATATTGACGATGCTGCTCGGATTGTTTGGGACTCTCCAAATTTCTGTGAGGTCTTCGACTGACCATGTTCTCCAATCCTGTCCACAAACTGTAGTCCAATGGATTCATATCTGGACTTTCAGACGGCCAATATTCTGCGGCTATGATCCCAGGAATATTCTTTTTTAGCCACTGCTGGGTGATTTTTGCCTTATGGACTGGAGCCGAATCTTGCTGGAAGAACCAAGGCTCTCCTTGAAGAGAGAAGAGAGTACTGCTCATATGTAACGCCTTTACAAGCCACTCCCCACCAAACAATTGCCACGCTGAACACTTTAAACAACATTTTTTGTGTCTGGAAGTTTTAGTAAAATAGATTTCGTCGTTTTGCTTATTAAAAACTTCTTCAACAGTGAACATTTTCTCATCTTTGAAAAGAATATTTTCATGGCCGCGTGCCACCGAAGAAGATGCTTGCACCTGTCGTGTCTAATTTTCTTCAAGCGCGTCTAATTTTCAAAAGACGACTAGTGTAGCGACGGAAGGCTTTCATTTGCAGATCATCTCTAATTAGTCTTGACATGGATCTGCTCGATACATTCACATCCCTGGACATGATGTTCTGCTTTCTAAAAGGATTTATGCTAATTCTTTCTCGGACGGTTTTTATGACTGCACTGGTTCGAACCACGCGAGGACGACCACTTCTTTTTCGGTCTGTCACTTCAGGCGTTTGGGGAAAACGACTGATCGTACGGTAAAAAAACATTCTCGAAATAGTAAGTATTTTCAGCAAGAGGAAAATCTCACTTGCACTTTTCCACACTTATGTAATGCAATCACTGTAATGCGATTTTCCTTAGCTCCTCACTCCATTGTTAACAAGCGAAATTTTGTTAACTGAGTACAATTTATGAGTAGACAATGCATACGAACAAATGCAAAAATGACGGAGCTTTTTTCTGCTAATTTGTTATCACCGTATGCATTGTAAAACTTGTCACAGAATTTAATGCAAGACTTAGTATATTAATTGTATAGGTGTTTGTCAAACGCATTAAATTGAGTTAAATAGTACTATTATGAATGTACTATTACACTGTGGAACAAATTCAGGTTAGCAAAAATTAGGTCCATTCTGAGAGTGACGGGTGAAAATAGAGGCGAAATTAGAAGACCCGTATCGCGCCGTTTTTTTATGTTAGTTCGAATTTTTTTTTAATCGGCCTTCGAAGTTCGAAATCGGAGCAAAATTGTTTATATGGTTTTTTGGCTATAACTCGTCGACTAATTAATATTTTTTCAATCTGTAAAAGCCAAATTATTGCTAGAGACCTGTGCAACAATTACAATTTTTGAAAAAATTGATTTCGAAAATTTTTGTGGTACTTATGAAACAATATACTGAAAATCGGCATTTGACTGCAAACTTCGAAGGCCGATTAAAAAAAATTCGAACTAACATAAAAAAACGGCGCGATACGGGTCTTCTAATTTCGCCTCTATTTTCACCCGCCACTCTCAGAATGGACCTAATTTTTGCTAACCTGAATTTGTTCCACAGTGTTATTGGTGAATTTTTACTGAATGTAGTATTATTGGTGGATTTTTACTGATAAGTACTTCCTTTGATTTTTCAACTTTTTAAGATCCTTGGTGCGTATAAATTGGAGATCGAAGAAGAAAGCTACTACTATTTGTATTTAATATATTTAATTAAAAAGCGATGCCCACTAATTTTCCAGAATACTGGTGTTTAAGGCATCAAAACTCCGCACTTCTATGGCGGAAACTGGATTGAAATTTAAAAATTCTAAAGATATTGGAAGTCTGACATTATGCATCAGCACACAAATTTGGAAATTCACTCACTTAATTCAAATTCTCATCAACAAAAACGAGATCTAAAATATTATTCAATTTCTTAATGAGAAAGTTGATTTGAATGAGGTTAATAGGAATGAGGAATGACTGATATTAGTCGTTGTAAGAATTTTAATATTAAGACATTGTTGACCGGCAATATCTCTGAAAATTTACCTCATGTGCTCGGCTTATGTTTTGAAAGCGGATGAGGAAGTAAAACAATATAAATAAATTTTAATAAATTTCGTTTATTACTCAACTTTTAATATCTATTTTTCTATGATAAAAAGTATAACAATCACCTACGTGTAATGGTACACCACCAGTTTTGCGAAAGTATCGGGTTTCGCTCCGTTTTCCTTTACTCTATACTCTCTATACTTCTAAAATGTGGTCTCTTTGTTGTCCGGGAAACCTGGAGAGTGGATCTTTAGAAGAGCTGTTCCTCAACAAGTGTTGTCCGGTGCAGTGCTGCATTCTTTGGAACCTACAGTTATCCATTCCCTGGCTACTTCCAGTAGAATTTTTTTAATATCTTCTTTTAGTCTCTGACCGATTGGTACAGTCAATTTTATATGCATTGAACAAGGTGCAGAAAAAAAGAGAATTGTTTGTAAAACTTAACTGTTTTTCGTTGTTGTTGTTGTTGTCGCAGCATAAACATTCTTCATACTTGTAAGGGAAATACTGCTGGAGTGACAGTCCTTGGCCGGATATAAATCCGGGTCGTTTCGGTAACGTAGAACCGACTGTCGTGGAAACGTAGAGTTTTTCGAAATTACTATTCGTAAAATATTACTATTAGTCAAATATTACTTTTCGCCAAATACTGATCTGCACGATCTACTCCTTTCATATGCTTATCGTATTGTAATAAGCATGTAGGTTTGATTGTGTATATTTATATTTTTTTCTATTTCCACTTGATTTCATAGAAACATCATGAATAGTTGATAACATCCGTACTATTTTTTTACCCTTCCAAACAGTGAGCACAACTGGTGCTTTTCGTAAAAAAGTCATTTCTCCCATGTGTTGGTGTCTCAAAGTGAAAGAATGTGCCACGAGATGGCGGATCGAAAGAAATCAAGCCTTTTACCTCTTTTTCCAATCCCCTTACATCGCCTTCACGTGGTTGCACTGTTAACCTAGTACGGAGATTAAGTAGCTGTCTTTTCACAAGAAAGAACAAACCATGGTGGAAGCCCTAGGAACGAAAGATGTAAGGTGAGAACCCTCGTAAAGGGACTGGCCTTTAGGCTGAAAACCTGATTTCAGTATAAAAAAAGTGGTATCGACACCTCAACAACAGCCTCGGATAAGAAATGGACATCATACCCATGCAACGTTTAAAGGACTATGATTCGAGACTTCGATTGCAGATGAACTAAAAGATATCAAACAAATATTTGTGCACTACAAGAAATGAGGTGGATGGTTATGTATATTTTTTAGTGGTACTGAAACTCAAGGCTTACGCGAAAAAGGATTCTATGTAGACAATTAAACAAGAAAAAGCAGCATCGATAAAGTTCTCTATACACAACCACACAAATGACTTTTATATGTGTGTAACTTTGCAACAGCCCACTGGTTAGTTGTAAGTAAAACGAATTCATCTTCAAACTTGGAAAGTGCCTGGCCGCAATATGGCTAATCAGATCGGTAATATACGAGTACTTACAGATAAAAGACCTCCTACGTCGCAGGGGCGTTTGCTGCAACACAGATCACTTTCTCGTGATAGCTAGGATCCGACAACGAATTTCAAGAGTAAATGATGACAAAGGCTATAAGAAATAAAAGAGGAATACAGATGAACTTATAAATAACGAAGATATGATAGCGAAGTGCAAAGATAAGATAGAAAACATTTTATTTAACGAAAATAGTACAAATAATGACTGATTTGAATTAGATATCGAAGATTAATGGAATAAACTGAAAGGTGCAATCATAAAAACCGCAAAGAATACTATTGGTGAAAAGTAATGAACGAATGGTATGGTGAGGAATGCAGAGCAGCTCATTATACGAATAAAGTATATGGAAAGAAACACGCGTGCAAATAGAGTAGGCTATGAAAAAACGGCGGTCGCCGTAGCCGTGACTACTATTCTGAATTGAGAGAGAACGTATGTAGATTCGAATCTCGGCGAAAGATCAAAATAAAGAAAAAGTTTTTTTCTATTATCGGTCGCCCCTCGGCAGGCAATGGGAAACCTCCTACTGTATTTCTGCCAATGAAAAAGCTCCTCATAGAAAATATCTGCCGTTCGGAGTCGGCTTGATATTGTAGGTCCCTCCATTTGTGGAACAGCATCAAGAGGCGCACCACCAATAGAAGGAGGAGCTCGACCAAACACCCAAAAAAGGGTGTACGCACCAGTTATATATATATATATGAAAATAAAGAAAGAACCAAGAAAATAATGCGAAAAAAGAAAAAAATTATACATGAAGGGGCAAATTAAACAAATTGAAAGTGATTTTAGAAAGAAAAATGTCATCAATGTCAATACAGCAAAAAACTAACTATAACATTTCACCCTCGAATAAATATATGCAAAGCAAAAGATGGCTCCATAATCAGCGAAAAACAGCAAGTTATAGATAGATGGAAAGAATATTTCAGCGAACTATTTAATAGAGAACACTACGATAAGACAAATAAGGAGCAACAAGTAGTAAATACAGCTGAAATACCGGTGTATAAGCTTAAATCCGCTGATTGCTCGTAGATGGCGTTAGTGAGCATATCAAGTTACCATAGAAATGCCATATTTTTTTTTGCATGGGTTCGACACCTGTTTACATCAATCACTGCACATCATCAGTGATTTCATACAGCAACACACTTTTTTCCTTGCGTAATCATGTCTAATTTTGTGCCAAAAAAAGAGCATATGCGGGAAGCTCTACTTTTTTGCTTTAATTTGAAGAAATCGGCTGCCGAATCGCATCGAATGCTTGTGGAGGCCTATGGTGACAGTGCATTATCGGAAACAACTTGCAGAGACTGGTTTCGTCGGTTCAAAGACGGCCATTTTGACTTGAGTGACAAGAAGCGTGAAAATCGGCCCAGAAAAGTTGAGGACCATGAATTGCAGGCTCTTTTGGATGAGGACGATACCCAATCGCAAAAAATGCTTGCCGAGCAGTTAGGTGTCACTCAACCAGCCATTTCCATGTGTTTACGTGCCATGGGAAAGGTCCAAAAAGTCGGAAAATGGGTACCCCATGAATTGAACGATAGACAGATGGAGCGACGCCAAAACACATGCGAAATCTTGCTGGCTAGGCATAAAAGAAAGTCGTTCCTGCATCTTGTGGTGACTAGCGATGAAAAGTGGATATACTTTGAGAATCCTAAACGAAAAAAATCATGGGTCGATCCCGGCCAACCATCAACTTCTTCATCAAGACCTAATCGCTTTGGACGCAAGACGATGCTGTGCGTTTGGTGGGATCAGCAGGGTGTCGTTTACTATGAGCTGTTGAAACCTGGTGAAACTGTTAATTCTCATCGCTACCACCAACAACTCATCAAATTGCGCCGTGCTTTGCGTGAAAAAAGGCCTCGTTATGAACAAAGACATGAGAAGCTGATTTTCCTCCACGACAACGCCCCATCGCACACGTCAAGAATGGTCCAAAACTACTTGGAGACAATCAATTGGGAGGTGCTACCTCATCCCGCTTATTCACCAGACCTGCCCCCTTCTGTTTTCATCGATGGGTCACGCGCTCGCCGAACAGCACTTCGATTCGTACGAAGGCGTCCGGAAATGGCTTGACGAGTGGTTCGCCTCGAAAGATGAAGAATTCTTTTGGCGTGGTATACACAAATTGCCCGAGAGATGGGAAAAATGTATAGCTAGCGAGGGCAAATTCTTTGAATAAATTATTTTTTTGCTTTCTATAAAAAAAAATGGTTTTTTTTTTTACTATTGTAAAAAACAGCGGATTTAAGCTTATACACCTATGTTGAAGTACCTATTTTTGACGAAGTAGTATGGGCTATAAGAAAACTTAAAAACCATAAAAGCTGTGGTGCAGACGTTATACCCTCAGAACTTCTGAAATATCGTGGACAAGAACTACATAAGCGAATATTCCATAAAGCAAATATGGCAGGCGATTGAAATACCCAGTGGATGGGTATCACTCTATACACAAAAAAGGACATTAAACTGAATGTCAAAATTATAGAGGCATATCTTTACTTAGTACTGGTTATAAAGTATTTATTAGTGTTCTATTTGAGATACTGAATATTTATGATGAAGACATCCTAGGCGTTTATTAATGTGGTTTCAGAAACAGCCGCTCAACAATCGATTAAGGTTTTACTGTGCATCAGATATTTGAAAAGTTTTACGAATATTACATTGATATATTTTGCCTCTTTGTTTACTTTAAACATGCATTTGAGAGTATAGATAGAAAACAAATAAAATACTGCTTTCAGAAAATTAGAATATCTCTGAATTTAATTAATTTGATTCTCTGTACATTGACGAACACAACAAGTAAAGTGCTGGTGCAAGGAAGCCTACCAGATCCATTTCAAGTCATATCTGGTTTAAAACAAGGAGATGTATTAACATCTTTAATATTCAATTTAATGCTACATACTACAATTTAAGAAATAACCCGAATGGAACATTTTTTAATAATGATGTTCCGATATGTGCCTGATGATATTCTTTTTATGCCTAAAAACCGAAACACTCTTACACACGTCTTTAAACTTGTTGCTAAAAGTGCAACAGCTCTAGGACTAGATGTAAATACTGAGAAAGCTAAGTACATGATTCGATCAGCCAACAACACTTCACGCGATGGTCTAACTATAAACAACTTTGTTTTCCAAAATATCACTGAATTTAAATACTTGAGTTTTAAACAATTGGCAGCCAAAGACTCGGGGTTAGCTATTAACTATTTAAATCAAAAAAATTGTCCAGAGCACAAAAAAAAAAGAATGTGCAAAACACTGATACGACCCATCCTTACATATGGCGCAGAAATATGGACCCTGAAAACAAATGATATTCATCAGTTGCTTTGCTTCGAAAGGCGCGTCATAAGGAAAATATATGGTCCCGTGAAAACAATGGACGACACCTAACGCATTTGCTACAACGAAATCGAAGAAATTCTTCAAAGACAAGGTTAGGTTAAGTTAACCCGGCTTGCATTAAGCCATACATAAATCTTACGGTCCCTAGCCATACCAGATGGAGACTGACCTTTATTCAGATTTAAAGAACAGTTTTCGTAGGGTAGCTCTGTCGCTTTCCCAACAGCAAAAACTTCCGCTTTGGAAATACTGATCCGGCAGCTTGATTGGCTAAGGCAGCCTAGTTTTGAACAGGACTTCCACTCCCTTAAACGTTTTAGAACCGTCTGTGTAAATGTCAGAAGTCCTACGTCCAGGCCTCGCGTCTTTGTGTCCCTCCTCTTCAATTGTAGTATGACACCTTCTCTCCCAATTAAAGGGCGGAGTCATGTAGCCTGTGGAACCTGTACTGCTCTTTCCTATTGAGCTATGTCCTAAGGTTCTGTAAGTAAATACTTCAACAGCCACTATCCTTCCCGCGCATTTTGCTGCAAGATTTTCCGCCATAAGGTCAATAGTTGGTGTGCTAATTTCTAGTGTCGCCGTAATAGTGGTTTTCATTGCTCCTGTTATGCACAAGGCAGCGAGGCGCTGCATCCTTTCCAATGGCATTAAAATTGTCAATTTTCTTGTTGCAGTCCAGCATATCAGGACCCCATATAGCAATATCGGTCTGACTATGGACGTGTAGCACCAATGCATCAGTGATGACGATAGACCCCAAGTAACGCCCAGCATTCTTTTGCAGGTATACGAGGTGTGTTCAAAAAGTATCACGAATTTTGTGTTTTTTCAAAAATTATTTATTTATTCATTAATATCTATTTTGTCTCCTTTCAAAGTAATCCCCATGAGATATTAAGCACTTGTGCCAACATTTTTTCCAATCTGCGAAGCACTTCAAAAAATCATTTTTTTTTATCTTGTTCAGCTTCTCCTTCGATGCCGCGTGGCGTCGTCCTTCAGTTTCGGGAAGAAGAAAACGTCACAGGAGGCCAGATCTGAGGAATACGGTGGCTGTGGCATCATTAGTTTCTTGTTTTGGTCAAAAAGTCGCGCACAAGCAACGATGTGTGAGTAGGGGCGTTATCGTGATGCAAGAGCCAATTTTTGTTCGTCCACAAATCCGGGCGTTTCTGGCGGACTGCTTCTCGTAAATTGCACATAACTTGCAGGTAATATTCTTTATTGACCGTTTTACCCTGTGGCAAGAACTCATTATGCACAACGCCCCTGCAATCGCAGAAAACGGTTAGCAAACCTTCTACATTCGACTGAACTTGGCGCGCTTTTTTCGGTTTTGATTCGTGTGGCAGCTTCCATTGAGCTGATTGAGCTTTGGTTTTCACGTCATAACCATAAACCCACGATTCGTCACCAGTTATGACCCTCTGGAGCAAATTTGGGTCGTCGCGGACAGAGTCCAACATCTCATTAGCAATGCTCATGCGATGTTGCTTTTGGTCGAAATTGAGCAGTTTTGGTACGAATTTTACAGCGACCCGTCTCATGCCCAAATCATTGAAAGAAATCGAATGGCACGAGCCAATCGATATGTCTAGGTCCTCAGCAACGTCTCTAACGGTGATTCGACGATTGGGCAATACCATTTTCTTCACTTCATCAATTTTTTCATTCGTTGTTGAAGTGCTCGGGCGTCCGGCACGCTTTTCGTCGTTCACATCTTCCCGGCCTTCTGAGAACATTTTGTACCACCGATAAACGTTGCTTTGGCCCAACATTCGTGATGCATCCGCGCACTTAACTTCGTTTTTCACACAAAATTTGATACTTTTTGAATAGGTAAAAATCGAAGACGAGCCGAATCACTTGCAAGCAATGCAGCTCTCAACAATTAACTGAACATGCAAAATGACCGAACTCGTCGGCATGAGTGAGACATGAGTACCAACATATCGCCACAAAAAAATCGTAGTTCGAATATACGTAACCTGTCGTTCCAACAGAACCTGCGAAAATTCAAAATTCGCGATACTTTTGAACACACCTCGTACGTACAGCGAATTACTAGCCTTTTTCTTCAACTTTGCGCTTCCACAGTAATTTACTGTCCAGTATTACTCAAGGTACTTCGCATGATCTTTGAGATGTAGCTCGTTCCTAGCTTCGGAAGGTTCCACGCCGGGACCTTATACTTCCTAGTAAAAAGTATCCATCTTTTTCGCTTTTATCCCTAGACCTGCGCGATATATCCATTGATACACAGTTGTTAGAGTGTTGTTAATCACGTTACTGATAGTGTCTCGGAACTTTCCTGTAACTACTATAGCTATGTCATCTGCATATGCCACTAGTTTTGGTGTCCATCCATCGAATTTCTTAAGCAGCTCATTTGCTACATGTAACTACAATAGCGGTGATAGTACTCTCCCTTACGGAGTACCTCTGCATGCATGTTTGATAACACTTGCACTTGAATTTTCTCTAACGTTTTGAGAAGAAATGAAGTTAGACTAATGGGTATTCCTGTATTCCTTCGAGTATAGAGGGTTGCTTTTTCCTGCTTTCGGAATAAACACAGACTTCACTTCTCTCCTCAAAACAGGAACACAGTTAAACTCCAAACATCCTATGAATATCGTTCTTAACCAGGGTACCACAAGATAGCTGGGAAATTCTAGTCTTGAAGATTTAAATGGGTCAAAACTTTGTATTGCCAATTCTATTTTATTGGTCGTAATTAAGTTTGCCGGAATGTCATACACAATATCTCTTGATCTATAGTGTCTGTACACCTTGGAAAATGTACTGGCTGGGTCTTCTAGATAATCCTCACTCAGTCCACTCCCCGTTAAGTTTTTGTATTGTTTTGGGCATATTCGGATTCTTGGATTGCAGTTTCCTGAGTCTAGCAACTTCATTAAAAAATAAAAAAAATAAATAATTGGCGCGTACACTTCTGTTAGGTGTTTGGCCGAGCTCCTCCTCCTATTTGTGGTGTGCGTTTTGATGTTGTTCCACAAATGGAGGGACCTACAGTTTCAAGCCGACTCCGAACGGCAAATATTTTTATGAGGAGCTTTTTCATGGCAGGAATACACTCGGAGGTTTGCCATTGCCTGCCGAGGGGCGACCGCTATTAGAAAAATGTTTTTATAAATTTTGCTTTCACCGAGATTCGAACCAACGACCTCTCTGTGAATTCCGAATGGTAATCACACACTAACCCATTCGGCTACGGCGGCCGCCAACTTCATTAGTATCCTCTATATTACTTCAAAAGATTTTCTCTCGACTCTGGGTATTTCTTTCTTGCATATCTTTAGTCAATTCCTGTATTCGTTCCAACAGAACCCATTGTCAGCTACTTTGGACAACTTATAGAATTCATGTACTCTATACCTTTGTGCTTCTAGCTCCTTGTTCCACCAAGGAGGCTTCACCTTGTGCTTAGTACGTGATGGGGGACAGGACCTTTTATAGCTTTTAATGAGAGTTGTTGCGAACAATTTAACCCGTTTTTCAAGTGTAGCGTATGATTTGTACTTCCGGGGTCTGATTGGTTTTTTTGTTTATAATATCTTCTTATATAGGTCCCTGTTTGTATTTCTGGGATTCCTGAAAGTGATATTTTTATTTTTTGAGGATAATATAACCTGAAAGCTTATGTATCTGTGGTCAGAAAGCGAATATTTGCTAAGCACTTTCCATTCCTGTACCATAATATACTTTTTTCTGAAGAGTACTAAATCTAATACATTCTTCGAAGTGCGTCCAATATATGTTGGTTTCTCACCGCTATTAGCTACTTCTATACTTTGAAGAATATAATTAAGTAATGACTCACCTCTGTCATATATATCCGCACATATATATCATGCCTCGTTCTGTCAGTTGCTTCTACCGACTTTTGCAGCACTCTCATTGGTATTTCTTCTTCTTTATGAGGCATGTAGCAAGACCTAAAGAGTAGTGTCTCCTCTTTACAGCCTTTCATCGCCACAAGAGTTAGATCGTCTGTGGAGAGATTATAATTAATATGTATATTTTTTTGAACCAGTATCGCTTAACCAGTATCGCATAACCCTTCGCGGGGTTGGATACTTCCCCCAGCTCACCATTCTTCACTTCTTGTAAATTCAGGGAGGCTTCCAAGATCTCTTCTATATCGAGATCATTTTCCACCTCCCCCGTCTCGTGCGTGTTGCGATTGCCACCTATCCACCATTTTTGATTTCCTCTCTAGCCCAAGCAAACCGTACCTCCTCCTGCTTCGCCAGGTTTGACTTGCTGCCAAATAAGTCACACACTTTAACCGCAGCCTTGTATCTTGCTTTGACCTTCAATTTTTTTCTTATCCTGCTGTTACAATCAGAGACAGCACCTTTTGACCCTGCCGGAGAACGAAGAAGAGCCTCTTCTTCAGCACTATTAACTCTCCTAATACTTTCGTGCTCCGAGTCCTCTTGGACAGTGGCACCTCCGCGTTGAAGAGCGCTCTTTGTATGTTTGGCAGTAGCACTGCGTCTACTGTAACCTGCTCCCGTTACAGTGGCATCCTTATCCCCCACCGACGTTTGGGCTGATATCCCAGCCCGAGTTATATCCTCTTTGACGTCCATACGAGTTTTTGTTTCGAGGATGTCTACCTCTAGCATTTAATTTCTGCTGCAGCAATGGCCTTTCTACAAGCCCCCTGTCCTGTCCCACCTTACGGTAACATGTAAAGTTGACCATCAAGAGGGGCAGGTAGATTCATACATTGGTCTTAGCTAAGCACCCCCTACTTGCATTGCTGTACAGTGGAATATATAGCTGAGAGGATTTTTGCCAACCTTTCTTCAAAGACAAACTGTAATACGTTTTATCAAATCCCAACGGATTAGATGAATTGGGCACGTACTGTGCTTGCCGAATGAGCGAAATGCTAGAAAAGCTTTTATTTTAACACCCTTTGGAGGAAGAAAAAGGGAGCGCCCACGAAAGAGGTGGTTAGATGACGTCGAATCAGATCTTAAGGAAATGAACTTACATAACTGGAGAGATGAAGCCATAGATAGAATAAAGTGGAAAAAAATTAAAACAGTCCACCACGGACTGTGAAGCTAAGAGGAACAAATAGACTTAGAATTTTCCAACAGGACTTTTGGTAAGCTACGATTTTCCCGTATGTTACCACATACTAATGTTTTTCTTCTGAATAATACCTCGGATGTAGAAACGCTGTTATAGTAGTTGTCCTGGTATATGTGATGCCAACAACCAAGGTAAGACTCCAATATCGACAATGTAGTTTCTTGCAAATTTCTCCCTTCCCCCGAATTGATCTCAAAGTTGCATATATACAGTCTCATATTCACAAAATATTCTGATCAAAATTCCATACGTTATCTTATCCAGGTTGTACGTTTTGAAGCTGATGCGTCCGCTTAATGGCACCATTGCTTCGTCTGGAACTAGCTCCTGTTTTCAGAATGATATAATCTAAATCGGTTTAATTTTGAGAAGCCTGTCTTGAATAAATATGCGTTGTGTATTATCATTTGGATGAAAAAATGCAAGAATTTGTTCAAATGGCATTCTGGTCATCGTTGCCCTATTGGGTGTTTCAACTAAGGGATCCGTTGACCAACAATGTTTCGAAAAAGATTTTCTGTGTTGACTGACCCATCAATACAAGCAGTCCAAGAAACTTCCTTAATTCATCTCTCATTTCTGTCCATGGCATAGTTTTTTTGTAAGGCTCTCATTTGAGAATGGTTCAAATTGGCCTGCTTTCGACTAAATCGAAAAATTTCTTGTCCAAAAATAAATCCGTTACTTCACTGATAGTTAGTGCCTCACCAAGTTCAATAGTTTGCACCAGGAATATTCAAATAATTCGATCAGTTTGGTGTGATATCATGTTATTTCCATTCTTCTTCCAATTCATCGTCGCTATTTGATATTATTATATTTTTTTTTCGGGATTTTGGAGGCTCAATATCAGATTAACTATCTTCTGGTCCACTATCATTTTCGAAGTTAGCAGAATTTGATTCACAATCATTTGGAGAATCAGATAAAGCATCTTTGAAATATTTTTTACAAAAGCATTGTATAACGATTCAGCACTACATGGCGGAATGTAGGAAACTCAAAGCTTTACCAAGGTTGACGTAAATACACACACATAAGGCGTTTTTCAATAGGTGCGCTTCAACTTTTTTCCGATAGGGAATGCGAACGACGCAATATTTTTTATTTTTCGCTTGTCATTTGTAAACTTCATTAGTATACATTTCATCATGGAACGCTACACACTTGAGCAACGCGTTAAAGTTATTCAGGCTTATTATGAAAACGGGCATTCAAATCAAAATACATATCGCGCACTTCATCTTCAGTGAGGACGCACATTTTCACCTCAGTGGATTCGTCAATAAGCAGAATTTCCGCATTTGGGCGAAAGATAATCCAAGAGAGATTGCCGAAAAACCAATGTACCCACAAAGAGTGACTGCTTGGTGCGGTTTACATGTCGGCGGCGTAATTGGCCCATATTTTTTCGTTGACGAGAACGATCGCCACGTTACTGTGAATGGAAATCGATACCGCGACATGATAAACGATTATTTTTGGCCGCAATTGAATGGTATGGACTTAGACGACATGTGGTTTCAACAGGACGGGGCCCACAAGCCACACAGCACACGCTACAATTGATTTGTTGAAGAGTAAGTTCGATGAGCGCATTATTTCCAGAAATGGACCGGTCGAATGGCCGCCGCGCTCGTGTGATTTGACGCCTCTAGACTATTTTCTTTGGGGTTATGTGAAGTCATTGGTCTACAGTAACAAGCCGGCGACGATTTGTGAGCTCAGAGCCAATATTGAACGCGAAATTGCTGGAATTTCGGCCGATTTATGCAAAAGAGTGGTCGAAAATTGGGTTCAACGATTGGACTTCGTAAAACGTGCACGCGGTGGTCATGCAAAAGAAATCGAATTTCATACTTAAATGTATATGTTCAAACTCGATAATAAAAAAAAAATTAGTTAAAAAAGTCAAACCGTTTGTGTTTTATTCCAAAAAAAAGTTGAAGCGCTCTTACTGAAAAACGCTTTACAATTATTCATCAGTTGTACTACTGAAGAGCATATTGTGTGCTTTTTAGCAAACAAAATTCCACATCGAAAAAATCCGTATTAAGCCAAGTTTGAACAAGGTAGTAAATATCAAATTCACAGCGTGGCGTGGCTAAAAATTCTTCTAGTGTTTAACTGTACATGCCAGTCATGCTTTGATAATATACGAGGTGCGTTAAAAAAAAATGAAGGCTCCAAATTTCGCGGGCTACGTACATTCGTCTTTCGATTATTATTTTTTTTATGCTAGTACACTCGTCTCGAAGATATAAGGCATGGTTGGTTGGTTGGTTAGAGTGGTGATTCATCCAGAATCCAACTAGCGCTTCCGCACCATTTTGTTGCCACATCCTCGTTACCAAATTGTTTAACAGTTATTTGCAGCAGGACTATATCCAGTCTGTGCGGTTTAGGAACCTTATTAGGTTGTTGACGTCTACGCCAGACAGTTGCTCGAGACTCTCGAACAGCGGTTTGCCCAGGGTTAACATTCTGTCCTTCCATAGGGCAGGGCATTCACAGAGGAAATGGAAGATTGTTTCCTTTTTCTGCGGTTGTTTACAACTATGACAGTATGTGTTGTGAGGGATGCCCATTTTGGCGGCTTGTTCTCCGATGGACCAGAAGCCAGTTATGACTGCCGTAAGTCTGCAGGTGTCCCGTCGTTTCATGTTTATTAATGTCAACGATTGCTTGAGGTTGTAGGTGGGCCATAACGTTCTGCTGATTTTGCATTTCGTTTGGTCTTTCCATCTTCAATCTGCAATTCGAAGGTATTTTAGGGAAATTGCATTCTTGACCGCACCTAGTGGAGTGAATATTGGTACTGCAAGAGCGTAAGGCATAAATAAGACAAGTATTTTGCGTGTTCGCGATTTTCTGCTATCGAAAATACGAGGGGTGCCTTTTATATGTCGGGATTAGAGAACAAAAACAAATTTTAATCATCGAAAATCACTTTATTGTTTTTCAAAATATTCTCCATGAAGATCTATACACTTTTGCATGCGTTTGAACCGATTGTTGAAGCACTTTTGCCACTCTGAATGAGGTAACTCCAAAACATGCATTTTGAATGCCGCAACCGCTTCTTCAGGTGTCGAAAAACGTTGACCTCTCAGTTTGTTTTTTATGTACGGGAATAAAAAGAAGTCATTCGGTGCCAAGTCAGGACTATACGGCGGATGACCCATTAATTCGATGTTTTGGGTACTCAAAAATGCAGTTGTTTGAGCCGATGTGTGAGAGCTCGCATTGTCCTGGTGAAGAGTTATCCGTCTTTGGCGATTGGTTTTCCTAATTTCTTGGAAGACAACTGGCAAACAAATGATTGTGTACCACTCAGAATTTACTGTTCTGCGTTGTTCTAGTGGTACGGTTGCGACATCTCCAGTTTTTCCGAAAAAACAGGCGACCATTTGCTTGGAAGTGCTTCGTGCGCGAACAACTTTTGTTGGATTTGGCTCATCTTGAAACACCCATACAGTCGACTGCTGTTTACTTTCGGGCTCATACGCGTAAATCCATGATTCATCACCTGTCACGATGTCATAGACGTGTTGCGAAGCCCCGCGATCGAATTTTTTGAGCATTTCCTTCGACCAATCGACACGAGCCTTTTTTTGAGCGATTGACAAATTGTGTGGGATCCAATGCGAACAAATTTTTTTTGACAGTCAAATGTTTATGCAATATTGAATGTATGCTGGTCCCACTAATGCCTAAGATTGTCTCAATCTCGCGATAGGTCACATGACGATTTTGCAATATCAGTTCGCGCACAGCATCAATGGTTTTCGGAACAACAACTGATTTTGGACGACCTTCACGAAATCCGTCTTGCAGTGAACTACGACCACGATTGAATTCACCATACCATCGATAAACACTGGCCCTTGATGGAGCTTCATCGCCAAAAAATGAATTAAGTTCATCCATGCAATGTTGCTGAGTTAATCCACGTCGAAAGTTGTAAAAAATAATCGCACGAAAATGTTCACGATTTAATTCCATTTTTATACCGAGATGAATCTTTTAAGTTACTGTAAACAACACAAATAGCGCTGGTATTTCAAAACGTTCTGAATACGTAAAAGCCAAAAAGTGTCAAACTTTGCGATACAGCTGTCAGTTGCCAGATCGCAACACCAGGGTTGCCAAATCCCGAAATATAAAAGGCACCCCTCGTATAAAAAAATGTATCAAAGAAGTTGCATCAAATTTTATGAAAAAAAATGAATTAAGTGCTCAAAAACACTTGAAATGTTGACAGTGGCGTAAGAGTACTCTAAGTCAAAAAATGTTTACAAGTGGTACAAGCTTTTCGCAGAAGGTCGAGAAGATGTGAATGACGACGCTTGTTCTGGACGCCCCAACAGTGAGAAGTGAAGAAGTAAGAAGTGAAATGAAGAAAAGTTAGAAAGTGAAGAAAATTGTTATGGAGAATCATAAAATCATAATTAGAGAAGTTGCTGAGGATGCCGCATATCGTTTGGATTGTCATACAATCTTTTCGGAAATTTTGGGCACGAAGCGTGTGGTAGCGAAGTTCGTTCCAAAATTGCTGAATTTGATCAAAAACAACGTTGCATGAGCATCGCTCAGGATTTGTTGAATAACGTCAACGATAATCCACATTTGCTTAAAAGTGTCATAACTGGTGACGAATCAAAAGTACATGGTTATGACATCGAAACTAAAGCCCAATCGTCCCAATGGAAGAGTCCAGGGAAGCCAAGAGAGCCAAGAGTCGATAGCAGAACAATTTTCTTATTTACGTTTCTCACAAACAAACTGATGCTATATTGCTAAAACCGTGAACATATCTTCGAGACAAGTGTACCAACATAAAAAAGAAATAATAATCGAAAGTCGAATGTGCGTAGCCTGCGAAATTTGAAAATTCAGCTTATTTTTTTAACAGACCTCGTATATTTAATTTATTTAACGTAGTAGAGGAAAAGCGATCACCAATAATTGTATTTTCGGGATTATATTCCTGGTGAAAAATGCGAAATAAAGAGATATTAGTTCCTACTGGCCAAACATTTTCATTTAAAGCTAAAGTTAACACTATGTAAACATGGAAGAAATATATAATTATTTTAATATTTTTAAAACAAGACAGTAATGCAAACTCTTTGACTACATATTCATTAAAATTATCTTCAGAAGTTGAAGGTTTAAAGACAGAGGAACAGAGGCAAGTTCAGTAGACAAATTACATCCAGCCACAGTGCTCTTGACTTTAAGATATTTCTTATTTTGTTTAGTTGTCCACTTTGAGAAGTCAGCGGTGAGATCACTAGCGTCATGAGCTATAACAGAACAGAAATCAGCAGAGCAGTCAGAAAAAGTAGGAGTAGGCAAGAATGATAGATTAAAAGATTTGGCCCTGCGAAGCAAAATTGTGAGAGTAACTTTTGCTGGCACGTCACCAGGCTTTCGACAGCAGAATTCTGGCGGCTCATTCAACACGTATTCTCACACTTGACGTTGTTTAGACGGCAACGCAGTAACACTGGTGGAGGCTGCCTTGATTTGTTGCGTATATCACCAACACAATTTCAGTAAACAAACCGCTGTGAAATTCGTAAACAAACCGCTGTCAAATCCCGGTAACGTTAGCAAATCAGGGTCTGATGTTGGTCACACCTCTGTATATCGTGGGAGCAGACTGACAATTAGCATCATGCTAAGCAGGAGAGACAGCAGACTAAACTGAAGTAGAAGAGCTCTAAAGAGTAGCAGCTGAAACAGTACGAGAATTAGCGTCAACATCAATCGCAGCGAGAGTATCAGCAGAACCTATTTCTACAGTTGCGATAGCAGATAATAAGCGGCTGATCGAAGATCCACCAGGCACTTTAATAAATTTAGTTCTATAGATAGGAGCGTACGATATCGCAAACAGATTTGTTTACACACTTAAGTAGTTAGTGCAGATAAAAACAATATTCCTATTTTTAATGAAAATATCAAATTATTGAATGAATTCCAGCTTTACACAGTTTTTATGAAAGTAAGATTCACATATTTTGCATGAGATAAGAGGCCCTATACTTGTTCTTAATGAAAATATCAAATGAATCAATAAAGTCCAGCTCTACACACTTTTAATCAAAGTTAGATTCACAGATTTTGAAAGCAACAAGATACCTGATAGTAATGCGATTACTGCAATCGGTGTAGATATTTTTTTTTTTACTTTATGTTAACAATAACGCAGTAAACGTGTCTGGGGATGGGAATTAGGAATATTGCATACAAAAATGTTTTATTGATCACAAATTTTGGATTTATCGAAATGAACCACGGGCATACTCACATACCCTTACAACCAATTTTATATACATATATAGATTTGCATTGCATTAATTATACCTTTAACTTCTTCTTCTTCTCCTCTTTCTTAGCGCCACAGTGCTTGGTAAACCATTGCTTCCTTCACAGCTTCTTGCCATCGATCTCGAGTTACAGCCACTTCTCTCCAGCATTGCACGCGCATTTTCTAAAGATCAGCTTCCACATCTTCTAGCCACCATTTCCTCGGGTGTCCCCTTATTCTTTCTCCAATTAGGCGAAGATCTAGTGCCTTTTTCGTTGATCGCTCCCTTGGAATTCTAGCCACATGTCCCAGCCGTCTAAGTCGTTGAGACTTAATAAATCTTATTATAGTTTCTTTCTTAACTATGTCTTCTAGTTCGACATTCTGCCTAATGCTATAAGTGCCATCTGCCAGTCTAAGCGGACCATAAATCTTACGGAGCACTCTTCTTGCAAAGCACATTAGCTGTTTTGTTTCATTAACTTTCAGCGTTCATTGTTCACAGCCATATTTAGGCAAAGGTCGTATCATTCTTAATTTTTGCTCACGTGATAATATTATATTTTAGATAATATGCCCCACACTCCAGATCATTTGGTACAATGTTTGATCTTGATCGGACCATATATTTAGTTTTTTCTGCATTGAATATCAGTCCAGCTAGATGTATTCTTTCATCCAGCTTTTTGAACGCAGCCTGCAGCTCATTTCTAGTTGTTGCCATTATTAGTATAATATATCATCTGCATAGGCACACATTTGGAATGGCTTGTTATATATATACATATATGCTTCCATTCGGGTTTATTTCGATTAGTATTGCATTGGCGGCCGCCGTAGCCGAATGGGTTGGTGCGTGACTACCATTCGGAATTCACAGAGAGAACGACGGTTCGAATTTCGGTGAAAACACCAAAATTAAGAAACACATTTTTCTAATAGCGGTCGCCCCTCGGCAGGCAATGGCAAACCTCCGAGTGTATTTCTGCCATGAAAAACCTCCTCATAAAAATATCTGCCGTTCGTAGTCGGCTTGAAACTGTAGGTCCCTCCATTTGTGGAACAACATCAAGACGCACACCACAAACAGGAGGAGGAGCTCGACCAAACACCCAAAAAGGGTGTACGCGCCAATTATCTAATATATTTATATATATATATTGCACCAGGATAAATATCAGCGTTGAGAGGGCATCTCCTTGTTTAACTCCTGAGGCAATAGAGAACGGTTCCGTACATTCTCCTTGCAATATAACTTTCGCTGTCGTATTGTAAGGGTCATAATAACAAGTTCAATAAGCTTTGTTGGTATGCCTATAGACTGAAACAAGTATTTTATTTTACCTCGGTCTATGCTATCAAATGCCTGCTGAAAATCGATAGTTAGACAGTGTATATCAATGTCGTATAGTATTCATATAGTTTTTTTTCAAGGTTTGCATGACTATGAAGCCCTGGTCGATCGTCGACCAGTTGGCGTTAAAGCCTGCTTGGTAATCATCTAGTGTTTATTCAGCATATTGGCTCAGCCTTAAATATAATATATTTGTGAAGACCTTGCACCCTTCAACATCTTCACAAAATGCAAACGTGTTCTCTTTATTAACAATAAAGATTGTTTGAATTGTGTTCGCAATTTCTTTATGCTTCTTTGTTTTAAATAAAAAACAAATACTTCAGATATTTGCAGGGTTCGTTTTAATTTAGCATTCTAACTGTCGGTTTAATTTTTTTTATTTATTTAGTCAAACTTACAAGCATAAATTATTTTTACAATATTTGAATTTAAAACTAGATTACATATTTTAAACTTAAAGTAAAAATTGATTCTTCAATTGTTCCGCCTTAGCAGCAAGCAATAAGTAAGCAGATTTTGGATTTTATTAAGTTGAATTTCTTATTAGCAAATATAATTAAAAAATTAGGTATTTTAATAATTCTTTATTTCCCAAGTATTTTGGTGCATAGGTTGCGCTCTTTAGCTAAGCACCTTGTGATACACGACATTTTTTGTTTTATTATCAGGCGCAAGAAAAAACAACGCAGATCCGTGAACATGGCACATATAATTGACCATGGGAAAAACATGGATTTCTCAGATTCAGACCACAAACTTTCTAGAATTGGCCTTGTGATTTGTTAATGGTCATGGAGAACGCGAAATGGGTCGGAAATTGAAGTCTTTTAAACGCAAACGAAATTTTGGGTTCATCGGCATCCTCGGAATGAGAACCTTCGAATTTTCCTTTGAGTATCGTCACATAAATCACATTGTTCATCAATTACTTACCACCAAACGCGTAGCATGATTACTACGAAGCCAACATGTAGGCGTAAATTGTGCCGTGGTAAGTCAGGATTCAATTGGATAGTTGGTGGCTTTATCTTCATTTGTTACACAGTCAATCGATTTGTATAAAGGCATTGTTCCAATGATTTCATTCTGAATTATGTAGTTTAGGTCATCTACATCTTTATTCTTATCCGCTAGAATTGCTCGCTCACTCAACCATTCATTATTTTTGTAGTTAGTAATGATGTTTGGGAATACTTTGTTGATAAAATCGTCTTTCGATAATACAAAGTTAGAGAAATTCTGAAGAAATAAAATCAATCCGTTCGATTCGACAACAGGTACTCGACCATTACCGATAGTCCGCAATTGCTCAGAGAAATCTTCAGCAGATGTATCATTAAGCAATGCAACTCTCATGTTTGTTGTCAGCTGATGTTTCTTCACATAGCGCCATAGATTTGATGATTTGAGGCAAGCGTTTATTTCGTCGGCAGCCGTTGGTCTTGGAATTGCTGGCAGTGTTTGGCAGAGATCGCCAGACCGTAAAATCATTGCTCCAAAACATGTCGAATCATTGCGTAGACCTTTGAATGTTCGGTTAAGTGCTTCTAATGCACGTTTATGCGCCATTGTGCATTCGTTCCAGATGATGATTTTCGATGCTGATAAAACTTTGGCCATTGCAGTTTTTTGCAATATTACATGTTGGTTCTTTCAAGATTTCGCTGCAATTTTTATGCTGAATGAGCCGTACGACATTATTTAAACAATAAAACTGCTATTCCAGAAGAAGCAACTGCAACCGCAATGTTGGATCTCGCACGAACAGTTCCTAAAACTACTGTCATGAGGAATGTCTTTCTAGTTCCACTAGGGGCACCCAGGAAATATTAACCACCATTTTCATCACCAATTGCCTTCATTAATGTATCATAAATTTCCTTTCGTTGGAGATTCAACAAAGGTACATTCGTTTGAACTACTAAATCTAATTTCTGGTGATCATATTCACGTTCCCGTTTCGATTCTCGATTAAATGCGTCATTCATTCCACGATTTGGCGCTGGCATTCCTAACCTGACTAATAAACTACCGGGCAGGAGGTAGCACATGTCTTCGATCAAGACATCATGCATCTGAAGATCGGGATTTCTTGAGCTGATACGAATTTGTACCATTAGCGGTCCGTAGTGACTCAAATGACTTTAGCCCACGCACATTTACCAGTAATAACCGCAAATAGAAGCATTTATCATTCTTTGGATGAAATGTATACATATGACCAAGAGATCAGTAGAACGCACATCCGTATAACCGGAACCGCATCGCATTGCTTCCGTTGTTGAAAATTGATCGTCGAAGCAATCCAAGTGTAACAACGTGGCATCTCCGAGTTAAGCAAAGTTTGTGCAAGCGGATCGTTTTGGCAGATCGTAAAGAAACTGGTCAATGTTTTCGCTGGAGGTGTTTCAGCACGTTGAACAACATTCGAGGCCGTGAAATATATTTATAATTATCAAATTTTCAACAATACTCAACCATAGAGAAAATTACGTTTAGCTGTCATTTGCGTTTTGTTATTCCATGTTTTATAATTGTCAAATTTTCAACCATATTTAACCTTAGACAAAATTACGTTTAGCTGTCATTTGTGTTTTATTATTCCATATCATGTGCGCATTTGTTATACCACGTTTTATAGTGACTTGCCATGTCACACGGGAACAGGGTCGAATGGGATAAAAATTTATCCTATGTCCGTCTCCTGGTTCTAAGCTACCTTCCCATTAACTTTCAGCCAAATCGGTCCAGCCGTTCTTGAGTTATAAATAGTGTGACTAACACGTGATTTTCTTTTACTTATATAGATATACAAGTGTAATAAGTGAAATAGTAGAATTCTTAGAATAAGTATTAGAAAATATTGATGGAAATTGCGTAAGTAATAGCTGTTAAGTAAAAAAATAGAAAATGTATTGATAATGGTATCTTCTCTTCTACCACCGTAGCTGGTACCGTATAGAATACTTGCAGAACCGAAAAATTTTTATTCATTCGGACGACAAGACCCAGCCAACGTAACCACTGGATATTTATGCGCTACGCTATGTCTATGTCTCATCGTCTGCGATATCCGCCGACACACGACAGCGAGTCATCCTGTCTGAAACTTCGTTTGGCATCAAACGGTTCGGAGAGGTCTTTCCAAATTCTGCCGGCGCTGCTGGTATTGAGCAACCATTTTGCATAGCCGTGTTAGTTTAAATCGACAAAAACGTAGTGTGTCGATTCTTTTTTCATGGATATTTTCCAAGTCTTGGCGTATTGTCAATATCTGGTCGATGGTGGATTTTCCAGATGTAAAGCCACACTGAAGAGGTCCAATAAGTTGGTTAATGGTGGGATTCAGCCTTTCTCACAATGCGCTCGCTGGAACCTTATAGGCGATATTTAGAAGTCTAATCCCGCGATAATTGGCATCGATTGCAGTATCACTCTTCTTATGGATGGGGCAGAGCACACTTAAATTCCATTCGGCAAGCATACTTTCATCCGACCATATTTGGCTAGAAGCTGATGCATGCACTTACGAGCTTCTCGCCGCCATGTCTGAAAAGATCAGCCGACAGTCCGTCGGCTCTCGCGGCTTTGTTTTTTTTTAGCCGCGGCCGCCGTAGCCGAATGGGTTGGTGCGTGATTACCATTCGGAATTCACAGAGAGGTCGTTGGTTCGAATCTCGGTGAAAGAAAAATTAATAAAAACATGTTTCTAATAGCGGTCGCCCCTCGGCAGGCAATGACAAACCTCCGAGTGTATTTCTGCCATGAAAAAGCTCCTCATAAAAATATCTGCCGTTCGGAGTCGGCTTGAAACTGTAGGTCCCTCCATTTGTGGAACAACATCAAGACGCACACCACAAATAGTAGGAGGAGCTCGGCCAAAACACCTAACAGAAGTGTACGCGCCATTTATTTAATTTTTTTATTACTATTCTCACCCGCGCAGGGTCGGATAACGGAACGAAAGTTCCGTCGTTAACGATTGGGGTATCGGGATCTTCACATTCTCTGTAACATTCACAATTGTTTTTAAAAGGTTCGAGAAGTGTTTAATTATACATACATGTTAAATTCCAATTAGAATTAGCAATTGATGCAATTGGTTTATATTCTCTAATTCATCAAACAATTAGAATGAGTTCAACAAATTCCCATTAGATAATTGAAATTTTTATTCCAATGGTAAAACTAATTGCAATTAGTTGCCATTAGCAAAAAAAATTGGTTTATCTTTACAATTAGAAATCTAATTGACTTCTTCTAATGCAATTAGATATTTAATTAGCTCGAAATAGAATTAATTATTTTGATAAAAATAAATTTTTTGCAAAGAATTATATTATTAAAATGAACGAATAATGATGTAACTTACATCATGTAAGTCACTGGAGGAGGGTGAAAGCATGCATTTTATTTCGAATATGATGCATCAATATTTGAATGATGATGATAAAACTTCCAATATATGGTCCAAATATCCCACATTAAAGGACATAGCACTGTTTTGCAACACGCCGCTTTCGTCTTCAGGCCCTGTGGAGCGACTATTTTCCTTTGCGGGCATTATTAATAGTCCAAGGCGGAGTCGCTTGACTGACTTTTCTTTTGAAAAGCTCGTATTGCTGAAAGCGAATATACCCGGTTTTTTTTGTTATTCAAAATATCAAAATAATTGATTCTAATTCGAGCTAATTGAATATCTAATTGCATTAGCAGAAGTCAATTACATTTCCAATTGTAAAGGTAAACCAATTTTTTTTACTAATGGCAACTAATTGCAATTAGCTTTACCATTGGAATAAAAATTTCAATTATCTAATGGGAATTAGTTGAACTAATTCTAATTGTTTAATGAATTAGAGAATTTCACAAAAGAAGGTTAATTAGCAATCATTAGCATTATCTAATCATTATTTAACATCTCTGGTATAATATATACCAAAACACTGTTTTTATCGTGTATTTGAAGCTCAGTCTCAAGTTCACACATCTCTTCACTTAAAGTTGCTCAAATTCGCTCTCAACCTGCAGAGATAGTTAGACCTTGTGTTGCCTATGCTGACTGCTTGCGATCGACCAAAGATATATGAGCTGATTAGGTTTACCGGCGCGGATAAAAAGTGGAACAAATTCTTTAACTTCGGACACATTAGCTTGAGATTGACCGTGTCAAAAGCCTTGGAATGGCCAAGAAGAGTGAGTAAGGTTTAGACATTTATTGTCAATATTTATTCGAACATCATCTGAAACGGTAAGTAGCGCACTGATAGAGTTTTTTTTACGCCTAAAGCCAGATAGATACGGACTTCCCAGGGAGTTTATATATAGAAATAAGTCAATTTGCTGATGCATTAGGCGCTCTACGACGATATATATGGTAGAATCGCTATAGGTTTATAATCTCCATTTGATTTCAGAATGGGTAGTATTTTGGCTTTTTTCCAGCGGTTGGGGAAGACAGCTGTTGTTAAAGAGCTATTTATTGTATACGTTGTACGAGGTGTGTTCAAAAAGTATCGCGAATTTTGAACCTTCGCAGGTTACGTACATTCGAATTTCGATACGACTGACGAGATAAAGACGGCATCGAAGGAGGAGCGGAACAAGATAAAAAAAAAATGATTGTTTGAAGTGCTTCCAAGATTGGAAAAAACGTTCTTTAGCGATTATAATTAATTTTCTCGAAAGTATCCGAGAAATCAAGGAACTGTTTATTTGTATTGTTTAAGTTTACATCGTTAAGGACTTGGGTCTTTTCTTTACCAATACCTATCTCGCGAATACGCTGCCATGATTACTTTGACCCAATCGCTGCACTAAAACTTCGGTCGTTAAATATAGTCTTTTGAGTTTTTATTGCATTGTTTGTCGCTGTTCGAAGAGTTTTAAATTTGTTGTAGAGGACATCCGTTCTATAAGTGAATCGTTTTGGTCTTTTAAGTTCAGTGGCAACTGCATGTCTTCGCGATTTCGCTTTGTTAGTTTTCATCTAAATAAATATTGTCATCAGGACAACGACACGAGTTGTTTTTTGTTTTTGCAAAACTTTGCCACTGCACTAAATAACACAGAGCGATCACTGGGACAGTCAAGTTTTACGATGATAGGAGCGGCTTTACTGTTGCCCTTATTATTATTGCGGGCACGGAAAATTGAACGAAGAAGTGGAGAAACTAGCTGAACTGCGCGACAGAGTTGAGCGAAACAATCAGTCAATTTCTCATTTTTGATGAGTGGAATTTCTCTTATAATGAGATCTGATGGCACTAAAGCGTTCTGACACTTGTCGACTTGCATACTAAGCACGTCGACATCATGTTGTACTCTTTCTCGACACTTTGAACTCTCACTTTAATGATTTTTACATACTTATTTAAGTTTGCTAACCTTGCCGTCAATTCACCAATTCTCTGCATAACACGTTCCTGAAATTGAGACAAGCGAGCTGTTAGCTCAGAGAGTATGCTCTCCTTTTGTACTTCCATCAAAAAATTACTGTTCATTTCGCACGAGTTCTTAACAGGTGTTTAAAACCTTCCTTTTATTTATTATTATGGATAACTATGAAAATGTTGGTAGCGAGAAAACCACGGAAATATTTAGAAATTACTGCAGCGTTGAATTATACGTCAGCTTGCGAACACGAACATTAGTCCGTCACGGATTCAATGGATTCACGAACCCTTTCCAAAAGTTACGTTTCACATATTTAATGGCTTTTTTATATTAATTCAAAATAAAACGGTAGGCATTAAAGTTTTAGCATTAAAAATTTAGTAGCATTCAATGAAAACCCTCATAACCTTTTTTTCAAGTTAGCCAGCGGCGTACTCTACCAGGATGGAAAGTCTTGTTTGCTAAAATATACCGGATAAGCCATATTGAAGGCAGTCTGTTATCAGTCACACCAGTTACTATTTTAGAGTTCTTGTGGGGAAATATGGTGCGATATTAATTTTGTGAAGGATCAACCTGTGGTCCGAAAAGCAGTTTCTTCGAGAAACCCTCCAATTATCCACCCTAATGGCAGATGAATGAGACGGAAAAAAATATCCTCCTAACTTGATGTTTCCAATGCTGGGAATACAAACGTGGGTCGTTAATCTCGCTGTTTCCCCAAATGGTATGTCTGGCATTTGCGTTACAGCGAAAGAGGATGGCTTTTTTTCTAGATGGTGGTGAGTCCACCAAATGCCCCACTTCCTCAGTAGCAACGGATTGTTCTACCCGGACCACTTCTACGCCTAGCGAGTTGAAATGAGAAATCAAGAAGGCATTAGTAGTATTCCAAACGAGGATACTAGCCCTTCCGACTGGACATAGAAAATATCATAGTGTCTGCTCTAGATACCCTTATCTTAGACTGTCGAGCTCAAGGTTCTTGGATCAAGTAGATATCAATGTCTTTTCTCCTGCGGATGACACAGATGTTATCAGTGGCTAGACTAGTATAGCTGAGCAACTCTTAACTCTTTGTTATGGGAAGCTCCCTAAGCTAGCTCCATGGTCTTCACTGGCTTTTCAGGAATTCATGGAGCCCATATACTCTGGAACCGCATCTGTCGCAGACGGCCGCAGTTCGTCGGGAGGTTGGCTGGTTGCTTTCCCTATTTCGTCGGAGAAATAGGAGAAGATCATAACTTTGGCTATCCTGAGGCGAAGCTTATGCAGTTTTTTCTCGAGGACTTCCGGGGCCTCTTCAGATATAAGCAGCAGGGTTGTAGAGCTGTTTTTGAGGTTTCTCCAACCAGACCAATCGTCCATAAGAACTTCAGGGTTTTGAAGCTTGAGGCGATGGAGGAGGTATGCGACTACTTTACCTGACAGCCGTCTCTCAACGGCACTCAAATGGGCCAGAACCTCCCTATCACTATGGGATTTTGCGTCTACGAGGGGTACCTGGAGGTGACCGGTCCCTGGCCACCTCGCTATAAGTAATCCTCCCTTGAGTGTTTTGGGTTGGCTGTAGACGGATGGGTTTCAGCAAAGCAATGCTATCCCGTGCACCAGGCGTGAAAAGTACACTCTTAGTTGTGGTATTTTCTGTTTTTATAAAAAATGTTTGTTCATAGGTGTCTGGTCTCACGAGCAGGCACGGAAGGGGATAGGCCGCCACGGCAGAGGTAACATATTGCGATAAGGCATTTACTACAACCGACCTTGCTTAGACATCGAAACGACCGTTAACAACTGGTTATTTAGGCACTACCAGCCATGCAGCTCTCGGCACGGGAACCTCAATACCTTAGCTTAAAGTGCCAAGCCAGCACTGGCAACTCGGTTTTGTCGCGAGCCGCTTGATACAAGACAGACGCCTGCTGTAGCCGTCACTAAGCAGTGGTCACACGCTACTCTCCATTGCGGCAAGATGACAATCCCCCGAAGAGGAATTTATATGTACATATGTACATAGATTGTATAAATTCATAGAAATATATGTGTGTATACATATACACATATATGTATCTTTGTTTCTTGTTTTTGTATGGAACTTTCCATAATGTTTTGTCAAATATTCGCCTCCTCACACGAAAATAATTTTTAAAATCATTTTCAGATGTACATTGTAATTTTTTTAGAGCCGGTTTTTTTGGCCTTGTATTGTCTGTTGCTTTTACCACTCTCTGCTCCAAATTTGTTTCCTTTTGTGAGCAATGTACGAGAAGGATAGGAGGGTACGGCGAATTTGAGAAACATTTATGAATACACTTGGTCACCATATAAGAACAGCATACTTCTGCATGTTTAAAAGTATGCGGATCGGATAAATTAGAGGCATTCTGCCTTACAAAACTTAGCACGGAGTAGGAATAATTGATATGCTTACTAAGGTCCGAGTTTGGCAATATCAACGGCATACGCCAACAATTGTACGGTCTTATAAAAAAGAATGATTAATTGATTAAGTTCTGCGACTCGGACGATCGTTTCCAACATCAGGTTAAAGAAGTCGCTTCATTTCCTCAGAATTTCTGTGACTTTGTCTCATCGAAAGACGATTTTATAAGCAAAGTATTCCCAAACATCATTATTAACTACAAAAATAAGGAATGGTTGAGTGGGCGAGCAATTTTAGCGGATAAGAATAAAGATGTAGATGACCTAACTTACATAATTCAGAATGAGATCATTCGAACAATGTATTTATACAAATCTATTGACTGTGAAACAAATGAAGATGAAGCCACCAACTATCCAATTGAATCCTGGCTTACAACCGCACAATTTACGCCGAAAGGCTTCATAGTAATCATGCTTCGAAACCTTAACAAACCAAAACTGTGCAACGTATGCGTTTGGTGGTAAGTAACTGATGAACAACGTGATTTACGCGATGCTACTCAAAGGAAAATTCAAAGGTGAGGAAGTTGTCATTCCGAGGATCCCGATGATCCCAACCGATACTGTTTGAGTTTAAAATACTTTAATTTCCGATCCGCTCGCATTCGTCATGACCATTAATAAATCACAAGGCCAACCCTTGAAAGTTTGTGGTCTGAGTCTGGAAAATCCATGTTTTCCCCTTGTCGTGTATCACAAGGTGCTTAAGTGAAGAGTGCAACCTATTCACCGAAACACATAGGCAATAAAGAATCATTAAAATATTTGATTTTTTTATTTATATTTCCTAATAAAAAATTGAACTTAATAGAATCTTATATCTGCTTATTTATTGCCTCTATAGCGGAATAAAGTTCGCCGGGTCATCTTGTTATTATATACTTATATTTATTATATATTTATGTATGATGTAAGCGCAAAAATATATATATGTATACGTCAAACTGTTACTTTAAGACTGTGAAGTGGCTGTTGATGTTTTACTAGTGTGTTTGGTCCTTAAGTAACCATTCGGTATTTAAGTGAGCACTAACGGCAATTTTGGTTATTTACACTTCCTTTAAATGAAAATGGGTTTCATCACTCTAAAAGATAGCATTTACCGCACGAAGTCGCTCCAACACTGTCTCGGAAACATTTGACGTAAATTGTAAGCGTTAGGCTTGTCTAATGCACGATTTTAATTTTGAAGGGGTGAAATCTAACATCCTTCCGCAATACTTCATGCGCAATCGATTTTGGAAGTCCCGGGGCAGCTGTTCTCTTGCAAATGGAGTGACGCGGATTAACGTGAAAACATGTAGGAACAATGTAATTTGTTCTGTTTGCCATCGAATTTGTTGCCAGAACCTTCGCAACCATGAACAAACCAAATCTTTACGTGGGGTATCACGTAAACGTCAAATATTGTAATGAACAAAATCTGCTACGAGCAGTTGCACACAAATCAATGGTCTGAAATACGCTTCAGTTTCGAACGCGTCTTGTCCATCCTATCCCTGCGACATCATGACATCGAACGAATAACGAAGCTAGGTTAGGGATAAACTTTAATTCTTCCGAAAGGCCTAAATTTTCTTGCGGTGCTTCTGGAAGGAAGCCCTGCAGGTTTCTGCAGTATAGGTCCCAGTCCATACTCCTAAATTTCCAGTAGGAGGATCTATTTGGTTTAGTTTCATGGTTTACCTGTAGTTTTCTGTCTTGATTCCAGAAATACCGCTACTGTTCAACCACAGCTCCTGGATCAAGACTACGTCAATCCAACCTTGCTCAAGGTGCAGTAGTAAATTAGCAGATGCTGCCTTAGAGTACTGAAGATTTATCTGAAGAATATTCATCTTCGATAATCTTATCCATTACTCTGAGGTCAGCGCCCTCACTATCCGAGGCAAGAAGACTAACCTCCTCCGGCCTGGCGAACTGTTGCCCTATACTGAAGAAGGACCCTACTAGAGAGCGGGCGTCGTCAGCACGATTTACATCGGATATGACGGATTCCACATACATCCCCACGGGATGGGCCTATCCACTCCTAACTCCTCCGAAACATCCCCCTTGACATCGGTCTGGTAGACCTTTAGGACTACCCTCACGAAGCCATCGGTGATGACCCCTTTAGTTTCGGCGGTAGGCCCGAAAGACTCTGCATTTAGCAGAATCAGTTCATTCCAGTTGCATTTAAAAAGTTTCGGGTTGCAATAACGGAGGATTTCCTCCATTTTCTCTAGAGCAGAAGGTTCAGAGGGAAGCCAGACGTGGGTACGCGCATGCAGAGGCAGGCCCTTTTTGTCCACAGCTTCAAGCGTAGCTCTGTTCCAGACCTCCCTCACTAGAGCTACAATGCACACAATGCTCTTAAAATTACCAAAGTCCGGCACTCTCACAGCACCGTCTTCCCTGCCCAGACGTCTACTATAACATCATGCATGAAGTTCTACAATGTAATGTCATAAATGACTAGATGCGAAACTCTCTCATGTTATGTGAGAACGCACCCAGGAACTTGTTTGAGTACTGGGCTGCACTGTCAATCCCTTAGCTGATGAACGGCTGAGACACCAAATGTCGGGCATCCAGGACTAAGGCGTCAATAATAACTGACAAAATGGAAAAACTTTGCGATTTACATATTATATTGATAAATATTTATTTTAAAATAAATTCGATTAAAACGAAATAATTTTAATTAAAGTTTCTTCTCCTACTCTTATTTCACCTTACGCCAATATAGTCACTCACACCTTATTTGATACAGATAATGGTATGAAAATATTAAATAGCTTTGAAAGAAAAA